>NW_027598179.1:0-51775 GCF_964194155.1 Cetorhinus maximus
ATCTACAAGTTGCACCATTTCAATCAATTTCTCAATCTCCAATATTTCCGCAGTCCAAAAACATAAATAGATCTATTTCTGACAACCGACTCAGATTTCAATGTTGATTTCGCTGAAGTAAGCCTTCAATATCTCCATTCCAATATTTTGCAACTAATCATGGGAAGAGGTGGAGTCGAGGTTGGGAAGGGGGGAGTCGAGGGTGGGAAGGGGTGGGTCGAGGGTGGGAAGGGGGAGTCGAGGGTGGGAAGGGGGGATGACGAGGGTGGGAAGGGGGGGAGTCCAGGGTGGGAAGGGGGGTCTCCAGGGTGGGAAGGGTTGGAGTCGAGGTGGGAAGGGGTGGAGTCGAGGATGGGAAGGGGTGGAGTCGAGGGTGGGGTGGAGTCGAGGGTGGGAAGGGGTGAGTCGAGGGTGGGAAGGGGGGTGTCGAGGGTGGGATGGGGGTAGTCGAGGTTGGGAAGGGGGAGTCGAGGGTGTGAAGGGGGGTGTCGAGGGAGGGAAGGGGAGAGTCGAGGGTGGGAAGGGGGGAGTCCAGGGTGGGAAGGGGGGAGTCGAGGGTGGGAAGGGGGGAGTCCAGTGTGGGAAGGGCGGAGTCAAGGGTGGGAAGGGGGCAGTCAAGGGATTGGAAGGTGGGAGTCAAGGGTGGGAAAGGGGGAGTCAAGGGTGGGAAGGGGGGAGCCAAGGGTGGGAAGGGAGGAGTCAAGGGTAGGAATGGGGCAGTCAAGGGTGGGAAGGGGTGATTCGTGGGTGGGAAGGCGGGGTGGTCAAGGGTGGGCGGGGTGTATTCAAGGGTGGGAAGTGGTTGTCAAGGTTGGGAAGGGGTTAGTCAAGGGTGGGAAGGGGTTAGTCAAGGGTGGGAAGGGGGGGAGTAAAGGGTGGGAAGGGGGAATCAAGTGTGGGAAGGGGGGAGTAAAGGGTGGGAAGGGGGGAGTCAATAGTTGGAAGGGGGGAGTCAAAGGTGGGAAGGGGGGTGTCAAAGGTGGGAAGTGTTAGGGTTAGGTTCAAAGGTGGGAAGGGAGGAGTCAAGGGTTGGAAGGGAGGAGTAAATGTGGGAAGGGGGGAGTAATGGGTGGGAAGGGGGTAGTCGAGGGTGGGAAGGGGGAGAGTCCAGGGTGGGAAGGGGGGGAGTCGAGTATGGGAAGGGGGGAGTCGAAGGTGGGAAGGGTGGGGTCGAGGTTGGGAAGGGTCGGAGTCGAGGGTGGGAAGGAGGGGTGTCGAGGGTGCAAAGGGGGGAGTCGAGGGTGGGAAGAGGGGGAGTCGAGGGTGGGAAGGGGGAGTTGAGGGTGGGAAGGGCGGAGTCGAGGGTGGGAAGGAGGGTTTCGAGGATGGGAAGTGGGGGAGTCGAGGGGGGAAAGGTGGAGTCGAGGGTGGGAAGGGGTGGAGTCGAGGTTTGGAGGGGGGAGCCGAGCGTGGGAAGGGGGGGTCGAGGGTGGGAAGGGCAGGGTTGAGGGTGGGAAGGGGGCAGTCGAGTCTGGGAAGGAGGGAGTCGAGGGTGGGAAGGGGGGAGTCGAGGGTGGGAAGTGGGGAGTCGAGGGTGGGATGGGGGGAGTCGAGGGTGGGACGGGGTAGTCGAGGGAGGGACGGGGGGAGTCGAGGGTGGGAAGGGGGGGATTCGAGGGCGGGAAGGGGGTAGTCAAGGGTGGGAAGAGGCGCGTCGAGGGTGGGAAGTGGGAGAGTCGAGGGCGGGAAGGGGGGTGTCAAGGGTGGGAAGGGGGATTCAAGGGTGGGATGGTGGGAGTCGAGGGTGGGAAGGGGGGTGTCAAGTGTGGGAAGGGGGTTGATAGGGTGGGAAGGGGGTAGTCGAGGGTGGGAAGGGGGGAGTCGAGGGTGGGATGGTGGGAGTCGAGGGTGGGATGGGGGGAGTCGAGGGTGGGAAGGGGGGAGTCGAGGGTGGGAAGGGGGGGAGCCGAGGTTGGGAATGGGGGAAGTCAAAGGTGGGAAGGGGTGGAGTCGAGGGTGGGAAGGGGGAGTCGAGGGTGGGAAGGGGGGATGACGAGGGTGGGAAGGGGGGGAGTCCAGGGTGGGAAGGGGGGTCTCCAGGGTGGGAAGGGTTGGAGTCGAGGTGGGAAGGGGTGGAGTCGAGGATGGGAAGGGGTGGAGTCGAGGGTGGGGTGTAGTCGAGGGTGGGAAGGGGTGAGTCGAGGGTGGGAAAGGGGGTGTCGAGGGTGGGATGGGGGGAGTCGAGGTTGGGAAGGGGGAGTCGAGGGTGTGAAGGGGGGTGTCGAGGGAGGGAAGGGGAGAGTCGAGGGTGGGAAGGGGGGAGTCCAGGGTGGGAAGGGGGCAGTCCAGGGTGGGAAGGGGGGAGTCCAGGGTGGGCAGGGATGAATCCAGGGTGGGAAGGGGGGAGTCAAGGGCGGGACGGGTTAAGTCAAGGGTGGGAAGGGATTAGTCAAGGGTGGGAAGTGGGGAGTAAAGGGTGGGAAGGGGGAGTCAAGTGTGGGGAGGGGGGAGTAAAGGGTGGGAAGGGGGGTGTCAGGGGTTGGAAGGGGGGAGTCAAAGGTGGGAAGGGGGAATCAAAGGTGGGAAGGGTTATGGTTAGGGTTAGGAGAAAAGGTGGGAAGGGAGGTGTCAAGGGTTGGAAGGGAGGAGTAAGTGTGGGAAGGGGGGAGTAATGGGTGGGAAGGGGGTAGTCGATGGTAGGAAGGGGGGTAGTCCAGGGTGGGAAGGGGGGCAGTCGAGTGTGGGAAGGGGGGGAGTCGAAGCTGGGAAGGGGGGAGTTGAGGGTGGGAAGGGTCGTAGTTGAGGGTGGGAAGGAGGGGTGTCGAGGGTGCGAAGGGGGGAGCCGAGGGTGGGAAGGGGGTAAGTCGAGGGTGGGAAGGGGGAGTTGAAGGTGGGAAGGGGGCATTCAAGGGTGGGAAGGGGGGAGTCGAGGGTGGGAAGTGGGGGAGCCGAGGGTGGGAAGGGGCGGTGTCGAGGGTGGGAAGGTGGAGTTGAGGGTGGGAAGGGGGCAGTCGAGGGTGGGAAGGGGGTAAGTCGAGGGTGGGAAGGAGGAGTTGAGGGTGGGAAGGGGGCAGTCGAGGGTGGGAAGGGGGGAGTCGAGGGTGGGATGGGGGAGTCAAGGGTGGGAAGTGGGGAGTCGAGGGTGGGATGGGGGGAGTCGAGGGTGGGACGGGGGAGTCGAGGGTGGGACGGGGGGTGTCGAGGGTGGGAAGGCGGGGATTCGAGGGCGGGAAGGGGTTAGTCAAGGTTGGGAAGAGGGGAGTCGAGGGTGGGAAGTGGGAGAGTCAAGGGCGGGAAGGGGGTAGTCGAATGCGGGAAGATGGGAGTCGAGTGTGGGAAGTGGGGGAGTCGAGGGGGCGAAGGGGGGGAGACGAGGGTGGAAAGTGGGGGGGTTGAGGGCGGGAAGGGGTGGAATCGAGAGTGGGTAGGGGGGGAGTCGAGGGTGGGAAGAGGTGGAGTCAAGGTTGGGAAGGGGGGAGTCGAGGGTGGGAAGGGGGAGTCGAGGGCGGGAAGGGGGGAGTCGAGCGCGGGAAGGGGGAGTCGAGGGTGGGAAGGGTGGAGTCGATGGTGGGAAGGGGGGAGTCGAGGGTGGGAAGGGGGGAGTCCAGGGTGAGAAGGGCGGAGTCAAGGGTGGGAAGGGGGAGAGTCGAGGGTGGGATGTGGGGAGTCGAGGGTGGGATGGGGGGATTCGAGGGTGGGACGGGGGAGTCGAGGGTGGGACGGGGGGAGTCGAGGATGGGAAGGCGGGGATTCGAGGGCGGGAAGGGAGTAGTCAAGGTTGGGAAGGGGGGAGTCCAGGGTTGGAAGGGTCGAGTCAAATGTGGGAAGGGGGGAGTCAAGGGTGGGAAGGGCGTAGTCAAGGGATTGGAATGTGGGAGTCAAGAGTGGGAAGGGGGGAGTCGAGGATGGGAAGTGGGGAGTCGAGGGTGGGAAGGGGGGAAGTCGAGGGTGGGAAGGGGGGTGTCCAGGGTAGGTAGCGGTGGAGTCGAGGTGGGAAGGGGTGGAGTCGAGGATGGGAAGGGGTGGAGTCGAGGGTGGGAAGGGGGGGAGTCAAGGGTGGGGAGGGGGTGTCCAGGGTGGGAAGGGGGGAGTCCAGAGTGGGAAAGGGGGAGTCCAGGGTGTGAAGGGGTTGAGTCAAGGGTGGAAAGGGGTGAGTCAAGTGTGGGAAGGGGGGAGTCAAGGGTGGGAAGGGGGGTGTCAAGCGTGGGAAGGGGGGATTCAAGGGTGGGAAGGGGGGAGCCAATTGTGGGAAGGGGGGAGTTAAGGGTGGGAAGGGGGGTGTCAAGCATGGGAAGGGTGGAGAAAGGCGTAGGAAACGGGGAGTCAAGGGTGGGAAGGGGGGAGTCAAGGGTGGGAAGGGGGGAGCCAATTGTGGGAAGGGGGGAGTTAAGGGTGGGAAGGGGGGTGTCAAGCATGGGAAGGGTGGAGAAAGGCGTAGGAAACGGGGAGTCAAGGGTGGGAAGGGGGGAGTCAAGGGTGGGAAGGGGGGAGTCAATGGTGGGAAGGGGGGAGTCAAGGGTTGGAAGGGGGGAGTCAAGGGTGGGAAGAGGGGAGTCAAGTGTGGGAAGGGGGGAGCCAATTGTGGGAAGGGGGGAGTTAAGGGTGGGAAGGGGTTGTCAAGCATGGGAAGGGTGGAGAAAGGCGTAGGAAACGGGGAGTTAAGGGTGGGAAGCGGGGAGTCAAGGGTGGGAAGGGGGGAGTCAATGGTGGGAAGGGGGGAGTCAAGGATGGGAAGGGGGGAGTCAAGGGTGGGAAGAGGGGAGTCAATGGTGGGAAGGGGGAGTCAAGGTTGGGAAGGGGGGATTCAATGGTGGGAAGGGGGGTGTCAAGTGTGGGAAGGGGTGATTCAAGGGTGGAAAGGGGGTAGTCGAGGCTGGGACGGTAGGAATCGAGGGTGGGATGGTGGGATTCCAGGGTGGGATGGGGGGAGTCGAGGGTGGGATGGGGGGAGTCGAGGGTGGGAAGGGGGAGTCGAGGGTGGGAAGGGGGGTTGCAGAGGTTGGGAAGGGGGGGTGCAGAGATTGGGAAGGGGGGAGGTCAAGGGTGGGAAGCGGAGAGTCGAGGGTGGGAAGGGGGGATTCGAGGGTGGGAAGGGGGCAGTCCAGGGTGGGAAGGGGAGAGTCAAGGGTGGGAAGGGGGTAGTCAAGGGTGGGAAGGGGGCAGTCAATGGTGGGAAGGGGGGAGTCAAGTGTGGAAGGGGGTAGTCAAGGGTGGGAAGGGGGGAGTCAAGAGTGGGAAAGGTGGATTCAAGGGTGGGAAGGGGTGATTCAAGGGTGGGATGGGGGGAGTCAAAGGTGGGAAGGGGGTGTCAAGGGTGGGAAGGGGGAATTCAAGGGTGGGAAGGGGTGAGTCAAGGGTGGGAAAGGGGGTGTCAAGGGTGGGAAGGGGGGAGTCAAGTGTGGGAAGGGGGGTGTCAAGGGTGGGAAGGGGGGATTCAAGGGTGGGATGGTGGGAGTCGAGGGTGGGAAGGGGGGAGTCGAGGGTGGGAAGGGGGGTGTCAAGTGTGGGAAGGGGGGATGCAAGGGTGGGAAGGGGGTATTCGAGGGTGGGAAGGGGGGAGTCGAGGGTGGGAAGGGGGGAGTCGAGGGTGGGAAGGGGGAGTCGAGGGTGGGAAGGGGGGAGTCGAGTGTGAGATGGTGGGAGTCGAGGATGGGAAGGGGGGAGTCGAGGGTGGGAAGGGGGAGAGTCAAGGGTGGGGAAGGGGTGTCCAGGGTGGGGAGGGGGGAGTCCAGAGTGGGAAAGGGGGACTCGAGGGTGGGAAGGGGTTGAGTCAAGGGTGGAAAGGGGTGAGTCAAGTGTGGGAAGGGGGGAGTCAAGGGTGGGAAGGGGGGTGTCAAGCATGGGAAGGGGGGAGAAATGCATAGGAAATGGGGAGTCAAGGGTGGGAAGGGGGGAGTCAAGGGTGGGAAGGGGGGAGTCAAGGGTGGGAAGGGGGGAGTCAAGGGTGGGAAGGGGGGAGTCAAGGGTTGGAAGGGGGGAGTCGAGGGTGGGAAGAGGGGAGTCAAGGGTGGGAAGGGGGGAGCCAAGTGTGGGAAGGAGGGGTGTCGAGGGTGCGAAGGGGGGAGTCGAGGGTGGGGTGGAGTCGAGGGTGGGAAGGGGTGAGTCGAGGGTGGGAAAGGGGGTGTCGAGGGTGGGAAGGGGGGAGTCGAGGTTGGGAAGGGGGAGTCGAGGGTGTGAAGGGGGGTGTCGAGGGAGGGAAGGGGAGAGTCGAGGGTGGGAAGGGGGGAGTCCAGGGTGGGAAGGGGGCAGTCCAGGGTGGGAAGGGGGGAGTCCAGGGTGGGCAGGGGTGAATCCAGGGTGGGAAGGGGGGAGTCAAGGGCGGGACGGGTTAAGTCAAGGGTGGGAAGGGGTTAGCCAAGGGTGGGAAGTGGGGAGTAAAGGGTGGGAAGGGGGAGTCAAGTGTGGGAAGGGGGGAGTAAAGGGTGGGAAGGGGGCTGTTAGGGGTTGGAAGGGGGGAGTCAAAGGTGGGAAGGGGGAATCAAAGGTGGGAAGGGTTATGGTTAGGGTTAGGAGAAAAGGTGGGAAGGGAGGAGTCAAGGGTTGGAAGGGAGGAGTAAGTGTGGGAAGGGGGGAGTAATGGGTGGGAAGGGGGTAGTCGATGGTAGGAAGGGGGGTAGTCCAGGTTGGGAAGGGGGGCAGTCGAGTGTGGGAAGGGGAGGAGTCGAAGCTGGGAAGGGGGGGGTTGAGGGTGGGAAGGGTCGTAGTCGAGGGTGGGAAGGAGGGGTGTCGAGGGTGGGAAGGGGGAGATGAGGGTGGGAAGGGGGCATTCAAGGGTGGGAAGGGGGGAGTCGAGGGTGGGAAGTGGGGGAGCCGAGGGTGGGAAGGGGCGGTGTCGAGGGTGGGAAGGTGGAGTTGAGGGTGGGAAGGGGGCAGTCGAGGGTGGGAAGGGGGTAAGTCGAGGGTGGGAAGGGGGAGTTGAGGGTGGGAAGGGGGCAGTCGAGGGTGGAAAGGGGGTAGTCGAGGCTGGGACGGTAGGAATCGAGGGTGGGATGGTGGGATTCCAGGGTGGGATGGGGGGAGTCGAGGGTGGGATGAGGGGAGTCGAGGGTGGGAAGGGGGGAGTCGAGGGTGGGAAGGGGGGTTGCAGAGATTGGGAAGGGGGTGTGCAGAGATTGGGAAGGGGGGAAGTCGAGGGTGGGAAGCGGAGAGTCGAGGGTGGGAAGGGGGGATTCGAGGGTGGGAAGGGGGCAGTCCAGGGTGGGAAGGGGAGAGTCAAGGGTGGGAAGGGGGTAGTCAAGGGTGGGAAGGGGGCAGTCAATGGTGGGAAGGGGGGAGTCAAGTGTGGGAAGGGGGGAGTCGAGCGCGGGAAGGGGGAAGTCGAGGGTGGGAAGGGCGGAGTCGAGGGTGGGAAGGGGGGAGTCGAGGGTGGGAAGGGGGGAGTCCAGGGTGGGAAGGGCGGAGTCAAGGGTGGGAAGGGGGGTGTCAAGGGTGGGAAGGGGTGATTCAAGGGTGGGAAGGGGGGTGTCAAGGGTGGGAAGGGGGGATTCAAGGGTGGGATGGTGGGAGTCGAGGGTGGGAAGGGGGGAGTCGAGGGTGGGAAGGGGGGTGTCAAGTGTGGGAAGGGGGGATGCAAGGGTGGGAAGGGGGTATTCGAGGGTGGGAAGGGGGGAGTCGAGGGAGGGATGGTGGGAGTCGAGGGAGGGATAGTGGGAGTCGAGGGTGAGATGGGGGAGTCGAGGGTGGGAAGGGGGGAGTCGAGGGTTGGAAGGGGGGGAGTCAAGGGTGGGAAGTGGGGGAGCCGAGGTTGAGAAGGGGGGAAGTCGAGGGTGGGAAGGGGGGATGTCGAGGGTGGGAAGGGGGGTGTCAAGTGTGGGAAGGGTGGATGCAAGGGTGGGAAGGGGGTATTCGAGGGTGGGAAGGGGGGAGTCGAGGGAGGGATGGTGGGAGTCGAGGGAGGGATAGTGGGAGTCGAGGGTGAGATGGGGGAGTCGAGGGTGGGAAGGGGGGAGTCGAGGGTTGGAAGGGGGGGAGTCAAGGGTGGGAAGTGGGGGAGCCGAGGTTGAGAAGTGGGGAGTCGAGGGTGGGATGGGGGGAGTCGAGGGTGGGACAGGGGAGTCGAGGGTGGGATGGGGGGTGTCGAGGGTGGGAAGGCGGGGATTCGAGGGCTGGAAGGGGGTAGTCAAGGTTGGGAAGAGGGGAGTCGAGGGTGGGAAGTGGGAGAGTCAAGGGGGCGAAGGGGGGGAGATGAGAGTGGAAAGTGGGGGGGTCGAGGGTGGGAAGGGGTGGAATCGAGAGTGGGTAGGGGGGGAGTCGAGGGTGGGAAGGGGTGGAGTCGAGGTTGGGAAGGAGGGAGTCGAGGGTGGGAAGGGGGGAGTCGAGGGCGGGAATGGCGGAGTCGAGCGCGGGAAGGGGGAAGTCGAGGGTGGGAAGGGCGGAGTCGAGGGTGGGAAGGGGGGAGTCGAGGGTGGGAAGGGGGGAGTCCAGGGTGGGAAGGGCGGAGTCAAGGGTGGGAAGGGGGGTGTCAAGGGTGGGAAGGGGTGATTCAAGGGTGGGAAGGGGGGTGTCAAGGGTGGGAAGGGGGGATTCAAGGGTGGGATGGTGGGAGTCGAGGGTGGGAAGGGGGGAGTCGAGGGTGGGAAGGGGGGTGTCAAGTGTGGGAAGGGGGGATGCAAGGGTGGGAAGGGGGTATTCGAGGGTGGGAAGGGGGGAGTCGAGGGAGGGATGGTGGGAGTCGAGGGAGGGATAGTGGGAGTCGAGGGTGAGATGGGGGAGTCGAGGGTGGGAAGGGGGGAATCGAGGGTTGGAAGGGGGGGAGTCAAGGGTGGGAAGTGGGGGAGCCGAGGTTGAGAAGGGGGGAAGTCGAGGGTGGGAAGGGGGGATGTCGAGGGTGGGAAGCGGGGGAGTCGAGGGTGGGAAGGGGGGTGTCCAGGCTGGGAAGGGGTGGAGTCGAGGTGGGAAGGGGTGGAGTCGAGGATGGGAAGGGGTGGGGTCGAGGGTGGGAAGGGGTGGAGTCGAAGGTGGGAAGGGGGAGTCGAGGGTGGGAAGGGGGGAGTCGTGGGTGGGAAGGGGGGAGTCGAGGGTGGGAAGGGGGGAGTCAAGGGTTGGAAGGGGGCAGTCCAGTGTGGGAAGGGGGGAGTCCAGGGTGGGCAGCGGGGAGTCCAGGGTGTGAGGGGGAAGTCAAGGGTGGGAATGGGGGAGTCAAGAGTGGGAAAGGTGGATTCAAGGGTGGGAAGTGGTGATTCAAGGGTGGGATGGGGGGAGACAAGGGTGGGAAGGGGGGAGTCAAGGGTGGGAAGGGGGGAGTCAAGGGTGGGAAGGGGGGATTCAAGGGTGGGAAGGGGTGAGTCAAGGGTGGGAAGGGGGGAGTCAAGGGTGGGAAGGGAGGAGTCAAGGATGGGAAGGGGGGAGTCAAGGGTGGGAAGGGAGGAGTCAAGGGTGGGAAGGGTGGAGTTAAGGGTGGGAAGGGGGGATTCAAGGGTGGGAAGGGGGGAGTCAAGTGTGGGAAGGGGGAGTCGAGGGTGCGAAGGGTGGAGTCGAGGGTGGGAAGGTGGAGTCGAGGGTGGGAAGGGTGGATTCGAGGGAGCGAAGGGGGAGTCGGGGGTGGGAAGGCAGGAGTCGAGGGTGGGAAGTGGGGAGACGAGGGTGGGAAGTGGGGTGTCGAGGGTGGGAAGTGGGGAGTCGAGGGTGGGAAGGGGGAGTCGAGGTTGGGAAGGGGGAATCGAGGGTGGGAAGGGGGGAGTCGAAGGTGGGAAGGGGGAGTCGAGTGTGGGTAGGGGGCGTTGAGGGTGGGAAGGGGGGGTCGAGGGTGGGAACGGGGGGAGTCGAGGGTGGGAAAGAGGGAAGTCGAGGGTGGGAAGGGGGGGTGTCGAGTGTGGGAAGTGGAGAGTCGAGTGTGGGAAGGGGGGAGTTGAGGGTGGGAAGGGGGTGTCGAGGGTGGGAAGGGGGAGTCGAGGGTGGGAAGGGGGGTAGTCGAGGGTGGGAAGGGGGGAGTCGAATGTGGGAAGGGGGGAGTCCCGGTTGGGAAGGGTGTAGTCCAGGGTGGGAAGGGTTGAGTCAAGGGTGGGAAGGGGGGAGTCAAGGGTGGGAAGGGCGGAGTCAAGGGATTGGAATGTGGGAGTCAAGAGTGGGAAGGGGTGAGTCAAGGGTGGGAAGGGGGAGTCAAGGGTGGGAAGGGGGGAGTCAAGGGTGGGAAGGGGGGAGTCAAAGGTGGGAAGAGGGAAACAAAGGTAGGAAGGGTTAGGGTTAGCGTTAGGAAAAAAGGTGGGAAGGGAGGAGTCAAGGCTTGGAAGGGAGGAGGAAGTGTGGGAAGGGGGGAGTAATGGGTTGGAAGGGGGTAGTCAAGGGTAGGAAGGGGGGTAGTCCAGGGTGGGAAGGGGGGCAGTCGAGTGTGGGAAGGGGGGGAGTCGAAGCTGAGAAGGTGGGGGTTGAGGGTGGGAAGGTTCGTAGTCAAGGGTGGGAAGGAGGGGTGTCGAGGGTGCGAAGGGGGGTGTTGAGGGTGGGAAGGGGGGAAGTCGAGGGTGGGAAGGGGGGAGTTGAGGGTGGGAAGGGGGCAGTCGAGGGTGGGAAGGGGGAAGTCGAGGGTGGTAAGTGGGGGAGCCGAGGGTGGGAAGGGGCAGAGTTGAGGGTGGGAAGGGGTGGAGTCGAGTTTTGGAGGGGGTAGTCGAGTGTGGGAAGGGGGAGAGTCGAGGGTGGGATGTGGGGAGTCGAGGGTGGGATGGGGGGATTCGAGGGTGGGACGGGGGAGTCGAGGGTGGGACGGGGGGAGTCGAGGATGGGAAGGTGGGGATTCGAGGGCGGGAAGGGAGTAGTCAAGGTTGGGAAGGGGGGAGTCCAGTGTGGGAAGGGTCGAGTCAAAGTTGGGAAGGGGGGAGTCAAGGGTGGGAAGGGGGGAGTCAAGGGTGGGAAGGGGGGAGTCAAGGGTGGGAAGTGGGGAGTCAAGGGTGGGAATGGGGGAGTCAAGGGTGGGAAGGGGTGATTCATGGGTGCGAAGGCCGGGGGGTCAAGGGTGGGAGGGGGGTACTCAAGGGTGGGATGTGGTTGTCAAGGTTGAGAAGGGGTTAGTCAAGGGTGTGAAGGGTTAAGTCAAGGGTGGGTAGGGGTTAGTCAAGGGTGGGAAGTGGGGAGTAAAGGGTGGGAAGGGGGAGTCAAGTGTGGGAAGGGGGGAGTAAAGGGTGGGAAGGGGGGTGTCAAGGGTTGGAAGGGGGGAGTCAAAGGTGGGAAGGGGGAATCAAAGGTGGGAAGGGTTAGGGTTAGGGTTAGGAGAAAAGGTGGGAACGGAGGAGTCAAGCGTTGGAAGGGAGGAGTAAGTGTGGGAAGGGGGGAGTAATGGGTGGGAAGGGGGTAGTCGAGGGTAGGAAGGGGGGGAGTCCAGGGTGGGAAGGGGGGCAGTCGAGTGTGGGAAGGGGGGGAGTCGAAGCTGGGAAGGGGGTGGTTGAGGGTGGGAAGAGTCGTAGTCGAGGTTGGGAAGGAGGGGTGTCGAGGGTACGAACGGGGACTCGAGGGTGGGAAGGGGGTAAGTTGAGGGTGGGAAGGGGGAGTTGAGGGTGGGAAGGGGGCAGTCGAGGGTGGGAAGGGGGGAGTCGAGGCTGGGAAGTGGGGGAGCCGAGGGTGGGAAGGGGCGGAGTCGAGGGTGGGAAGGGGTGGAGTCGAGTTTTGGAGGGGGTAGTCGAGTGTGGGAAGAGGGAGAGTCGAGGGTGGGAAGTGGGGAGTCGAGGGTGGGATGGGGGGAGTCGAGGGTGGGACGGGGGAGTCGAGGGTGGGATGGGGGGTGTCGAGGGTGGGAAGGCGGGGATTCGAGGGCTGGAAGGGGGTAGTCAAGGTTGGGAAGAGGGGAGTCGAGGGTGGGAAGTGGGAGAGTCAAGGGGGCGAAGGGGGGGAGATGAGAGTGGAAAGTGGGGGGGTCGAGGGTGGGAAGGGGTGGATTCGAGAGTGGGTAGGGGGGAGTCGAGGGTGGGAAGGGGTGGAGTCGAGGTTGGGAAGGAGGGAGTCGAGGGTGGGAAGGGGGGAGTCGAGGGCGGGAATGGCGGAGTCGAGCGCGGGAAGGGGGAAGTCGAGGGTGGGAAGGGCGGAGTCGAGGGTGGGAAGGGGGGAGTCGAGGGTGGGAAGGGGGGAGTAAAGGGTGGGAAGGGGGGTGTCAGGGGTTGGAAGGGGGGAGTCAAAGGTGGGAAGGGGGAATCAAAGGTGGGAAGGGTTATGGTTAGGGTTAGGAGAAAAGGTGGGAAGGGAGGAGTCAAGGGTTGGAAGGGAGCAGTAAGTGTGGGAAGGGGGGAGTAATGGGTGGGAAGGGGGTAGTCGATGGTAGGAAGGGGGGTAGTCCAGGGTGGGAAGGGGGGCAGTCGAGTGTGGGAAGGGGGGGAGTTGAAGCTGGGAAGGGGGGAGTTGAGGGTGGGAAGGGTCGTAGTTGAGGGTGGGAAGGAGGGGTGTCGAGGGTGCGAAGGGGGGAGTCGAGGGTGGGAAGTGGGGGAGCCGAGGGTGGGAAGGGGCGGTGTCGAGGGTGGGAAGGTGGAGTTGAGGGTGGGAAGGGGGCAGTCGAGGGTGGGAAGGGGGTAAGTCGAGGGTGGGAAGGGGGAGTTGAGGGTGGGAAGGGGGCAGTCGAGGGTGGGAAGGGGGGAGTCGAGGGTGGGATGGGGGAGTCAAGGGTGGGAAGTGGGGAGTCGAGGGTGGGATGGGGGGAGTCGAGGGTGGGACGGGGGAGTCAAGGGTGGGACGGGGGGTGTCGAGGGTGGGAAGGCGGGGATTCGAGGGCGGGAAGGGGTTAGTCAAGGTTGGGAAGAGGGGAGTCGAGGGTGGGAAGTGGGAGATTCAAGGGCGGGAAGGGGGTAGTCGAATGCGGGAAGATGGGAGTCGAGTGTGGGAAGTGGGGGAGTCGAGGGGGCGAAGGGGGGGAGACGAGAATGGAAAGTGGGGGGGTCGAGGGTGGGAAGGGGTGGAGTCAAGGTTGGGAAGGAGGAAGTCGAGGGTGGAAAGGGGGGAGTCGAGGGCGGGAAAGGCGGAGTCGAGCGCGGGAAGGGGGGAGTCGAGGGTGGGAAGGGCGGAGCCGAGTGTGGGAAGGGGGGAGTCGAGGGTGGGAAGGGGGGAGTCCAGGGTTTGAAGGGCGGAGTCAAGGGTGGGAAGGGGACAGTCAAGGGATTAGAAGGTGGGAGTCAAGGTTCGGAAAGGGGGAGTCAAGGGTGGGAAGGGGGGAGCCAAGGGTGGGAAGGGAGGAGTCAAGGGTGGGAAGGGGGGAGTCAAGGGTAGGAATGGGGGAGTCAAGGGTGGGAAGGGGTGATTCATGGGTGGGAAGGCGGGGCGGTCAAGGGTGGGCGGGGTGTATTCAAGGGTGGGAAGTGGTTGTCAAGGTTGGGAAGGGGTTAGTCAAGGGTGGGAAGGGGTTAGTCAAGGGTGGGAAGGGGGGAGTAAAGGGTGGGAAGGGGGTGTCAAGTGTGGGAAGGGGGGAGTAAAGGATGGGAAGGGGGGAGTCAAGAGTTGGAAGCGGGGATTCAAAGGTGGGAAGGGGGGCGTCAAAGGTGGGAAGTGATAGGGTTAGGTTCAAAGGTGGGAAGGGAGGAGTCAAGGGTTGGAAGGGAGGAGTAAATGTGGGAAGGGGGGAGTAATGGGTGGGAAGGGGGTAGGCGAGGGTGGGAAGGGGGGGAAAACAGCGTGGGAAGGGGGGGAGTCGAGTGTGGGAAGGGGGGAGTCGAAGGTGGGATGGGTGGGGTCGAGGTTGGGAAGGGTCGGAGTCGAGGGTGGGAAGGAGGGGAGTCGAGGGTGCAAAGGGGGGAGTCGAGGGTGGGAAGGGGGGGTGTCGAGGGTGGGAAGGGGGAGTTGAGGGTGGGAAGGGGCAGTCGAGGGTGGGAAGGCGGGAGTCGAGGGTGGGAAGTGGGGGAGTCGAGGGGGGAAAGGTGCAGTCGAGGGTGGGAAGGGGTGGAGTCGAGGTTTGAAGGGGGGAGTCGAGTGTGGGAAGGGGGGAGTCGAGGGTGGGAAGTGGGGAGTCGAGGGTGGGACGGGGTAGTCGAGGGAGGGACGGGGGGAGTCGAGGGTGGGAAGGGGGGATTCGAGGGCGGGAAGGGGGTAGTCAAGGGTGGGAAGAGGCGAGTCGAGGGTGGGAAGTGGGAGAGTCGAGGGCGGGAAGGGGGGTGTCAAGGGTGGGAAGGGGGGATTCAAGGGTGGGATGGTGGGAGTCGAGGATGGGAAGGGGGGTGTCTAGTGTGGGAAGGGGGTTGAAAGGGTGGGAAGGGGGTAGTCGAGGGTGGGAAGGGGGGAGTCGAGGGTGGGATGGTGGGAGTCGAGGGTGGGATGGGGGGAGTCGAGGGTGGGAGGGGGGGAGTCGAGGGTGGGAAGGGGGGGAGCCGAGGTTGGGAATGGGGGAAGTCGAAGATGGGAAGGGGTGGAGTCGAGGGTGGGAAGGTGGAGTCGAGGGTGGGAAGGGCGGAGTCGATGGTGGGAACGGGGGAGTCGAGGGTGGGAAGGGGGGAGTCCAGGGTGGGAAGGGCGGAGTCAAGGGTGGGAAGGGGGCAGTGTTGGGATTGGATTGTGGGAGTCAAGGGTGGGAAAGGGGGAGTCAAGGGTGGGAAGGGGGTAGTCAAGGGTGGGAAGGGAGGAGTCAAGGGTGGGAAGGGGGGAGTCAAGGGTGGGAATGGGGGAGTCAAGTGTGGGAAGGGAGGAGTAAAGGGTGGGAAGGGGGGTGTCAGGTGTTGGAAGGGGGGAGTCAAAGGTGGGAAGGGGGAATCAAAGGTGGGAAGGGTTAGGGTTAGGGTTAGGAGAAAAGGTGGGAAGGGAGGAGTCAAGGGTTGGAAGGGAGGAGTAAGTGTGGGAAGGGGGGAGTAATGGGTGGGAAGGGGGTAGTCGATGGTAGGAAGGGGGGTAGTCCAGGGTGGGAAGGGGGCCAGTCGAGTGTGGGAAGGGGGGGAGTCGAAGCTGGGAAGGGGGGGGGTTGAGGGTGGGAAGGGTCGTAGTTGAGGGTGGGAAGGAGGGGTGTCGAGGGTACGAAGGGGGGAGTCGAGGGTGGGAAGGGGGAGTTGAGGGTGGGAAGGGGGCATTCAAGGGTGGGAAGGGGTGAGTCGAGGGTGGGAAGTGGGGGAGCCGAGGGTGGGAAGGGGTGGTGTCGAGGGTGGGAAGGGGTGGAGTCGAGTTTTGGAGGGGGTAGTAGAGTGTGGGAAGAGGGAGAGTCGAGGGTGGGAAGTGGGGAGTCGAGGGTGGGATGGGGGGAGTCGAGGGTGGGACGGGGGAGTCGAGGGTGGGACGGGGGTGTCGAGGGTGGGAAGGCGGGGATTCGAGGGCGGGAAGGGGTTAGTCAAGGTTGGGAAGAGGGGAGTCGAGGGTGGGAAGTGGGAGAGTCAAGGGCGGGAAGGGGGTAGTCGAATGCGGGAAGATGGGAGTCGAGTGTAGGAAGTGGGGGAGTCGAGGGGGCGAAGGGGGGTAGATGAGAGTGGAAAGTGGGGGGGTCGAGGGTGGGAAGGGGTGGAATCGAGAGTGGGTAGGGGGGGAGTCGAGGGTGGGAAGGGGGGAGTCGAGGGCGGGAAGGGCGGAGTCGAGCGCGGGAAGGGGGAGTCGAGTGTGGGAAGGGCGGAGTCGAGGGCGGGAAGGGGGTAGTCAAGGGTGGGAAGAGGCGAGTCGAGGGTGGGAAGTGGGAGAGTCGAGGGCGGGAAGGGGGTTGTCAAGGGTGGGAAGGGGGGATTCAAGGGTGGGATGGTGGGAGTCGAGGGTGGGAAGGGGGGTGTCAAGTGTGGGAAGGGGGTTGAAAGGGTGGGAAGGGGGTAGTCGAGGGTGGGAAGGGGGGAGTCGAGGGTGGGATGGTGGGAGTCGAGGGTGGGATGGGGGGAGTCGAGGGTGGGAGGGGGGGAGTCGAGGGTGGGAAGGGGGGGAGCCGAGGTTGGGAATGGGGGAAGTCGAAGATGGGAAGTGGTGGAGTCGAGGGTGGTAAGGTGGAGTCGAGGGTGGGAAGGGCGGAGTCGAGGGTGGGAACGGGGGAGTCGAGGGTGGGAAGGGGGGAGTCCAGGGTGGGAAGGGCGGATTCAAGGGTGGGAAGGGGGCAGTGTTGGGATTGGAATGTGGGAGTCAAGGGTGGGAAAGGGGGAGTCAAGGGTGGGAAGGGGGGAGTCAAGGGTGGGAAGGGAGGAGTCAAGGGTGGGAAGGGGGGAGTCAAGGGTGGGAATGGGGGAGTCAAGGGTGGGAAGGGGGGAGTAAAGGGTGGGAAGGGGGGAGTCAAGAGTTGGAAGGGGGGAGTCAAAGGTGGGAAGGGGGGTGTCAAAGGTGGGAAGTGTTAGGGTTAGGTTCAAAGGTGGGAAGGGAGGAGTCAAGGGTTGGAAGGGAGGAGTAAATGTGGGAAGGGGGGAGTAATGGGTGGGAAGGGGGTAGTCGAGGGTGGGAAGGGGGGCAGTCCAGGGTGGGAAGGGGGGGAGTCGAGTGTGGGAAGGGGGAAGTCGAAGGTGGGAAGGGTGGGGTCGAGGTTGGGAAGGGTCGGAGTCGAGGGTGGGAAGGAGGGGAGTCGAGGGTGCAAAGGGGGGAGTCGAGGGTGGGAAGGGGGGAGTTGAGGGTGGTAAGGGGTAGTTGAGGGTGGGAAGGGGCAGTCGAGGGTGGGAAGGAGGGAGTCGAGGGTGGGAAGTGGGGGAGTCGAGGGGGGAAAGGTGGAGTCGAGAGTGGGAAGGGGTGGAGTCGAGGTTTGGAGGGGGGAGTCGAGTGTGGGAAGGGGGGTCGAGGGTGGGAAGGGCAGGGTTGAGGGTGGGAAGGGGGCAGTCGAGTCTGCGAAGGGGGGAGTCGAGGGTGGGAAGGGGGGAGTCGAGGGTGGGAAGTGGGGAGTCGAGAGTGGGATGGGGGAGTCGAGGGTGGGACGGGGGAGTCGAGGGAGGGGCGGGGGGAGTCGAGGGTGGGACGGGGGGAGTCGAGGGTATGAAGGGGGGATTCGAGGGTGGGAAGGGGGTAGTCAAGGGTGGGAAGAGGCGAGTCGAGGGTGGGAAGTGGGAGAGTCGAGGGCGGGAAGGGGGGTGTCAAGGGTGGGAAGGGGGGATTCAAGGGTGGGATGGTGGGAGTCGAGGGTGGGAAGGGGGGTGTCAAGTGTGGGAAGGGGGTTGAAAGGGTGGGAAGGGTGTAGTCGAGGGTGGGAAGGGGGGAGTCGAGGGTGGGATGGTGGGAGTCGAGTGTGGGATGGGGCAGTCGAGGGTGGGAAGGGGGGAGTCAAGGGTGGGAAGGGGGGGAGCCGAGGTTGGGAATGGGGGAAGTCGAAGGTGGGAACGGGTGGAGTCGAGGGTGGGAAGGGGGAGTCGAGGGTTGGAAGGGGGGAAGTCGAGGGTGGGAAGGGGGGAGTCAAGGGTGGGAAGGGGGGAGTCAAGGGTGGGAATGGGGGAGTCAAGGGTCGGAAGGGGGGAGTAAAGGGTGGGAAGGGGGGAGTCAAGAGTTGGAAGGGGGGAGTCAAAGGTGGGAAGGGGGATGTCAAAGGTGGGAAGTGTTAGGGTTAGGTTCAAAGGTGGGAAGGGAGGAGTCAAGGGTTGGAAGGGAGGAGTAAATGTGGGAAGGGGGGAGTAATGGGTGGGAAGGGGGTAGTCGAGGGTGGGAAGGGGGGCAGTCCAGGGTGGGAAGGGGGGGAGTCGAGCGTGGGAAGGGGGGAGTCGAAGGTGGGAAGGGTGGGGTCGAGGTTGGGAAGGGTCGGAGTCGAGGGTGGGAAGGAGGGGAGTCGAGGGTGCAAAGGGGGGAGTCGAGGGTGGGAAGGGGGGGAGTCGAGGGTGGGAAGGGGTAGTTGAGGGTGGGAAGGGGCAGTCGAGGGTGGGAAGGAGGGAGTCGATGGTGGGAAGTGGGGTAGTCGAGGGGGGAAAGTTGGAGTCGAGAGTGGGAAGGGGTGGAGTCGAGGTTTGGAGGGGGGAGTCGAGTGTGGGAAGGGGGGGTCGAGGGTGGGAAGGGCAGGGTTGAGGGTGGGAAGGGGGCAGTCGAGGCTGGGAAGGGGGGAGTCGAGGGTGGGAAGGGGGGAGTCGAGGGTGGGAAGTGGAGAGTCGAGAGTGGGATGGGGGAGTCGAGGGTGGGACGGGGGAGTCGAGGGAGGGGCGGGGGAGTCGAGGGTGGGACGGGGGGGAGTCGAGGGTATGAAGGGGGGATTCGAGGGTGGGAAGGGGTGGAGTCGAGGGTGGGAAGGGGGAGTCGAGGGTGGGAAGGGGGGGAGCCGAGGTTGGGAATGGGGGAAGTCGAAGGTGGGAAGGGGTGGAGTCGAGGGTGGGAAGGGGGAGTCGAGGGTGGGAAGGGGGGAAGTAGAGGGTGGGAAGGGGGGGTGTCCAGGGTGGGAAGGGGGGTCTCCAGGGTGGGAAGGGTTGGAGTCGAGGTGGGAAGGGGTGGAGTCGAGGATGGGAAAGGGTGGAGTCGAGGGTGGGAAGGGGGGAGTCGAGGGTGGGAAGGGGGGAGTCGAGGGTGGGAAGGGGGGAGTCGAGGTTGGGAAGGGGGTGTCGAGGGTGTGAAGGGGGGTGTCGAGGGAGGGAAGGGGAGAGTCGAGGGTGAGAAGGGGGGAGTCCAGCGTGGGAAGGGGGCAGTCCAGGGTGGGAAGGGGGGAGTCCAGGGTCGGCAGGGGGGAATCCAGGGTGGGAAGGGGGGAGTCATGCGTGGGAAGGGGGGAGTCAAGGGTGGGAAGGGCGGAGTCAAGTGTGGGAAGGGGGGAGTCAAGGGTGGGAATGGGTGTGTCAAGAGTGGGAAAGGTTGATTCAAGGGTGGGAAGGGGTTATTCAAGGGTGGGATGGGGGGAGTCAAGGGTGGGAAGGGGGTGTCATGGGTGGGAAGGGGGGATTCAAGAGTGGGATGGTGGGAGTCGAGGGTGGGAAGGGGGTTGTCAAGTGTTGGAAGGGGGTTGAAAGGGTGGGCAGGGTGTAGTCGAGGGTGGGAAGGGGGGAGTCGAGGGTGGGATGGTGGAAGTCGAGGGTGGAATGGGGGGAGTCGAGGGTGGGAAGGGGGAGTCGAAGGTGGGAAAGGGGGAAGTCGAGGGTGGGAAGGTGGGGAGTCGAGGGTGGGAAGGGGGGTCTCCAGGGTGGGAAGGGTTGGAGTCGAGGTGGGAAGTGGTGGAGTCGAGGGTGGGAAGGGGCGAGTACAGGGTGGGAAGGGGGCAGTCCAGGGTGGGAAGGGGGAAGTCCAGGGTGGGCAGGGGGGAATCCAGGGTAGGAAGGGGGGAGTCAAGTGTGGGAAGGGGGGAGTCAAGGGTGGGAAGGGGGGAGTCAAGGGTGGGAAGGGGGGAGTCAAGGGTGGGAAGGGGGGATTCAAGGGTGGGAATGGGGGAGTCAAGAGTGGGAAAGGTGGATTCAAGGGTGGGAAGGGGTTATTCAAGGGTGGGATGGGGGGAGTCAAGGGTGGGAAGGGGGTGTCATGGGTGGGAAGGGGGGATTCAAAGGTGGGAAGGTGGGAGTCAAGGGTGTTAAAAGGGGACTCAAGAGTGGGAAGGGGGGAGTCAAGGGTGGGAAGCGGGGTGTCAAGGGTGGGAAGGGGGTATTCAAGGGTGGGAAGGGGTGAGTCAAGGGTGGGAAGGGGGGAGTCAAGGGTGGGAAGGTAGGAGTCAAGGGTGGGAAGGGGGGAGTCAAGGGTGGGAAGGGAGGAGTTAATGATGGGAAGGGGGGAGTCAAGGGTGTGAAGGGAGGAGTCAAGGTTGGGAAGGGGGGAGTCAAGAGTGGGAAGGGGGGAGTCAAGGGTGGGAAGGGGGGATTCAAGGGTGGGAAGGGGGAGTCGAGGGTGGGAAGGGTGGAGTTGTGCGTGGGAAGGGGGAGTCAAGAGGGGGAAGGGGGGATTCGAGGGAGGGAAGGGGGAGTCGCGGGTGGGAAGGCGGGAGTCGAGGGTGGGAAGGGGGGCGTCGAGGGTGGGAAGGGGGGAGTCGAGTGTCGTAAGGGGTGACTCGAGAGTGGGAAGGGGTGGAGTCGAGGATGGGAAGGGTGGGAGTCGACGTGTGAAGGGGTGGAGTCGAGGTGTGAAGGGGTGGAGTCGAGGGTGGGAAATGGGGGAGTCGAGGGTGGGAAGGGGGGATTCCAGGTTGGGAAGGGGGGACTCCAGGGTGGGAAGGGGGGAGTCAGGGGTGGGAAGGGGGGTGTCAAGGGTGGGAAGGGGGGATACAAGCGTCGGAAGGGTTGAGTCAAGGGAGGGAAGGGGGGTGTCAAGGGTGGGAAGGGGGGATTCAAGGGTGGGAAGGGGGGATTCGAGGGTGGGAAGGGGGGAGTCCAGGGTGGGAAGGCGGGGAGTCGAGGCTAGGAAGGGGGGAGTCGAGGGTGGGAAGGGGTGAGTCGAGGGTGGGAAAGGGGAGTCGAGTGTGGGAAGG
This sequence comes from Cetorhinus maximus, assembly GCF_964194155.1. Lineage (NCBI taxonomy): Eukaryota > Metazoa > Chordata > Chondrichthyes > Lamniformes > Cetorhinidae > Cetorhinus > Cetorhinus maximus. The sequence continues at coordinate 20,126 of NW_027598179.1, forward strand.
GGGAGTTGAGAATGGGAAGGGGGGAGTCAAGGGTGGGAAGGGGGGAGTCAAGCGTGGGAAGGGGGGAGTCAAGGGTGGGAAGGGGGGAGTCAAGGGTGGGAAGGGGCGAGCCAAGGGCGGGAAGGGGGGATTCAAGGGTGGGAAGGGGGGTGTCAAGGGTGGGAAGGGGTGATTCCAGGGTGGGAAGGGGGGATTCAAGGGTGGGGAGGGGGGATTCAAGGGTGGGATGGTGGGAGTAGAGGGTGGGAAGGGGGGAGTCGAGGGTGGGAAGGGGGGTGTCAAGTGTGGGAAGGGTGGTTGCAAAGGTGGGAAGGGGGTAGTCGAGGGTGGGAAGGGGGGAGTCGAGGGTGGGATGGTGGGAGTCGAGGGTGGGATGAGGGGAGTCGAGGGTGGGAATGGGGGAGTCGAGGGTTGGAAGGGGGAGTCGGGGATGGTAAGGGGGAGTCGAGGGTGGGAAGGGAAGAGGGGAGTCGAGGGTGGGAAGGGGGTAGTCGAGTGTGGGAAGAGGGGAGTCCAGTGTGGGAATGGGGGAGTCGAGGATGGGAAGGGGCGAGTCAAGGGTGGGAAGCCGGGAGTTAAGGGTGGGAAGGGGTGATTCAAGGGTGGGAATGCGGGTGGGTCGTGGGAGGGAGGGGGGTACTCAAGGGTGGGAAGTGGTTGTCAAGGTTGGGAAGGGGTTAGTCAAGGGTGGGAAGGGGTAAGTCAAGGGTGGGAAGGGGTTAGTCAAGGGTGGGAAGGGGGGAGTCGAGGGTGGGAAGGGGTGTAGTCGAGGGTGCGAAGGGGGCAGTCGAGGGTGGGAAGGGTGGAGTCGAGGGTGGGAAGGGGGGAGTCGAGGGTGGGAAGGGGGGAGTCGAGAGTGTGAAGGGGGGAGTCGAGAGTGTGAAGGGGGGGAGTTGAGGGTGGGAAGGGGTGGAGTCGAGGATGGGAAGGGTGGGAGTCGAGGTGTGAAGGGGTGGAGTCGAGGTGTGAAGGGGTGGAGTCGAGGGTGGGAAGTGGGGGATTCGAGGGTGGGAAGGGGAGATTCCAAGGTGGGAAGGGGGGACTCACGGGTGGGAAGGGGGGAGTCAGGGGTGGGAAGGGGTGTGTCAACTGTGGGAAGGGAGGATTCAAGTGTGGGAAGGGGGGAGTCAAGTGTGGGAAGGGGGGAGTCCTGGGTGGGATGGGGCAGTCGAGGGTGGGATGGGGGGAGTCGAGGGTGGGAAGTGTGGATTCGAGGGTGGGAAGGGGGGAGTCGAGGGTTGGAAGGGGGGAGTCGTGGGTGGGAAGGGGGGAGTCGAGGGAGGGAAGTATGGAGTCGAGGGTGAGAAGGGGGGAGTCGCGGGTGGGAAGAGGGGAGTCGAGGGTGAGAAGGTGGGAGTCGAAGGTGGGAAGGGGGGAGTCGAGTGTGGGAAGGGGGGAGTCGAGGGTGTGAAGGGGGAGTCGAGGGTGGGAAGGGGGATCGAGGGTGGGTATGGGGGAGTCGAGGGTGGGTATGGGGGAGTCGAGGGTGGGAAGGGGAGAGTCGAGGGTGGTAAAGGGGGATTCGAGGGTGGGAAGGGGGGAGTCCAGGTTGGGATGAGGGGATTCAAGGGTGGGAAGGGGGGAGTCAAGGGTTGGAAGGGGGGAGTCAAGGGAGGGAAGGGGGGAGTCAAGGGTGGGAAGGGGAGAGTCAAGGGTGGGAAGCAGTGAGTCAAGGGTGGGAAGGGGTGATACAAGCGTCGGAAGGGTTGAGTCAAGTGAGGGAAGGGGGGAGTCGAGGGTGGGAAGGGGTGAGTCAAGGGTGGGAAAGGGGAGTCGAGGGTGGGAAGGGGGAGTCGAGGGTGGGTATGGGGGAGTCGAGGGTGGGTATGGGGGAGTCGAGGGTGGGAAGGGGGGAGTCGAGGGTGGTAAAGGGGGATTCGAGGGTGGGAAGAGGGGCGTCCAGGTTGGGATGAGGGGATTCAAGGGTGGGAAGGGGGCAGTCAAGGGTTGGAAGGGGGGAGTCAAGGGAGGGAAGGGGGGAGTCAAGGGTGGGAAGGGGGGATTCAAGGGTGGGAAAGGGGGATTCGAGGGTGGGAAGGGAGGAGTCAAGGGTGGGAAGGGGGGAGTCAGGTATCGGAAGGGGGGAGTCAAGGGTGGGAATGGGGGAGTAAAGAGTGGGAAAGGTGGATTCAAGGGTGGGAAGGGGGGAGTCGAGGATGGGAAGGGGGGAGTTAAGGGTGGTAAGCGTGGAGTCAAGGGTGGGAAGGGGTGATTCAAGGGTGGGAAGGCGGGGGGGGGGTCATGGGTGGGAGGGGGGTACTCAAGGGTGGGAAGTGGTTGTCAAGGTTGGGAAGGGGTTAGTCAATGGTGGGAAGGGGTAGGTCAAGGGTGGGAAGGGGTTAGTCAAGGGTGGGAAGGGGGGAGTAAAGGGTGGGAAGGGGGAGTCAAGTGTGGGAAGCGGGGAGTCGAGGGTGGGAAGGGGGGTAGTCGAGGGTGGGAAGGGGGGAGTCGAGGGTGGGAAGGGGGGAGTCGAGGGTGGTAAGGGGGACTCGAGAGTGGGAAGAGGTGGAGTCGAGGATGGGAAGGGTGGGAGTCGACGTGTGAAGGGGTGGAGTCGAGGTGTGAAGGGGTGGAGTCGAGGGTGGGAAATGGGGGAGTCGAGGGTGGGAAGGGGGGATTCCAGGTTGGGAAGCGGGGACTCCAGGGTGGGAAGGGGGGAGTCAGGGGTGGGAAGGGGGGTGTCAAGGGTGGGAAGGGGGGATACAAGCGTCGGAAGGGTTGAGTCAAGGGAGGGAAGGGGGGTGTCAAGGGTGGGAAGGGGGGATTCAAGGGTGGGAAGGGGGGATTTGAGGGTGGGAAGGGGGGAGTCCAGGGTGGGAAGGCGGGGAGTCAAGGCTAGGAAGGGGGGAGTCGAGGGTGGGAAGGGGTGAGTCGAGGGTGGGAAAGGGGGTCGAGTGTGGGAAGGGGGGAGTCGAGGTTGGGAAGGGGGGGAGTGTAGGGTGGGAGGGGGGGAGTCGAGGGTGGGAAGGGGGAGTCGAGGGTGGGAAGGAGGGAGTTGAGAATGGGAAGGGGGAGTCAAGGGTGGGAAGGGGGGAGTCAAGCGTGGGAAGGGGGGAGTCAAGGGTGGGAAGGGGGGAGTCAAGGGTGGGAAGGGGCGAGCCAAGGGCGGGAAGGGGGGATTTAAGGGTGGGAAGGGGGGTGTCAAGGGTGGGAAGGGGTGATTCAAGGGTGGGAAGGGGGGATTCAAGGGTGGGGAGGGGGGATTCAAGGGTGGGATGGTGGGAGTAGAGGGTGGGAAGGGGGGAGTCGAGGGTGGGAAGGGGGGTGTCAAGTGTGGGAAGGGTGGTTGCAAGGGTGGGAAGGGGGTAGTCGAGGGTGGGAAGGGGGGAGTCGAGGGTGGGATGGTGGGAGTCGAGGGTGGGATGAGGGGAGTCGAGGGTGTGAATGGGGGAGTCGAGGGTGGGAAGGGGGGGAGTCGAGTGTGGGAAGGGGGGGAGCCGAGGTTGGGAACGGGGGAAGTCGAGGGTGGGAAGTGGGGTGTCCAGGGTGGGAAGGGGTGGAGTCGAGGTGGGAAAGGGTGGAGTCGAGGATGGGAAGGGGTGGAGTCGAGGGTGGGAAGGAGGGAGTCGAGGGTGGGAAGGGGTGGAGTCGAGGGAGGGAAGGGGGGAGTCGAGGGTGGGAAGGGGGGAGTCGAGGGTGGGAAGGGGGAGTCGAGGGTGGGAAGGGGAGAGTCGAGGGTGGGAACGGTGGAGTCGAGGGTGGGAAGGGGGCAGTCCAGGGTGGGAACGGGCTAGTCCAGGGTGGGCAGGGGGGATTCCAGGGTGGGAAGGGGGGAGTCCAGGGTGGGAAGGGGGTAGTCAAGGGTGGGAAGGGAGGAGTCAAGGGTGGGAAGGGGGGGAGTCAGGTGTCGGAAGGGGGGAGTCAAGGGTGGGAATGGGGGAGTAAAGAGTGGGAAAGGTGGATTCAAGGGTGGGAAGGGGGGAGTCGAGGATGGGAAGGGGGGAGTCAAGGGTGGTAAGCGTGGAGTCAAGGGTGGGAAGGGGTGATTCAAGGGTGGGAAGGCGGGTGGGGTCATGGGTGGGAGGGGGGTACTCAAGGGTGGGAAGTGGTTGTCAAGGTTGGGAAGAGGTTAGTCAATGGTCGGAAGAGGTAGGTCAAGGGTGGGAAGGGGTTAGTCAAGGGTGGGAAGGGGGGAGTGAAGGGTGGGAAGGGGGAGTCAAGTGTGGGAAGCGGGGAGTCGAGGGTGGGAAGGGGGGTAGTCGAGGGTGCGAAGGGGGGAGTCGAGGGTGGGAAGGGGGGAGTCGAGGGTGGTAAGGGGGGACTCGAGATTGGGAAGGGGTGGCGTCGAGGATGGGAAGGGTGGGAGTCGACGTGTGAAGGGGTGGAGTCGAGGTGTGAAGGGGTGGAGTCGAGGGTGGGAAATGGGGGAGTCGAGGGTGGGAAGGGGGCATTCCATGGTGGGAAGAGGGGACTCGAGAGTGGGAAGGGGTGGCGTCGAGGATGGGAAGGGTGGGAGTCGACGTGTGAAGGGGTGGAGTCGAGGTGTGAAGGGGTGGAGTCGAGGGTGGGAAATGGGGGAGTCGAAGGTGGGAAGGGGGGATTCCAGGGTGGGAAGGGGGGACTCAAGGGTGGGAAGGGGGGAGTCAGGGGTGGGAAGGGGGGTGTCACGGGTGGGAAGGGGGGATTCAAGAGTGGGAAGGGAGGAGTCAAGTGTGGGAAGGGGGGAGTGAAGGGAGGGAAGGCTGTATTTAAGTGTGGGAAGGTGGGAGTCCAGGGTGGGATGGGGGAGTCGAGTGTGGGACGGGGGTAGTCGAGTGTGGGAAGTGGGGAGCCGAGGGTGGGATTGGGGGAGTCGAGGGTGGGACGGGGGAGTCAAGGGTGGGACGGGGGGAGTCGAGGGTGGGAAGGCGGGGATTAGAGGGCGGGAAGGGGGTAGTCAAGTAGGGAAGAGGGGAGTCGAGGGTGGGAAGTGGGAGAGTCAAGGGCGGGAAGGGGGTAGTCGAATGCGGGAAGATGGGAGTCGAGGGTGGGAAATGGGGGAGTCGAGGGGGCGAAGGGTGGGAGACGAGAGTGGAAAGTGTGGGGGTCGAGGGTGGGAAGGGGGGGAATCGAGAGTGGGTAGGGGGGAGTCGAGGGTGGGAAGGGGTGGAGTCGAGGTTGGGAATGGGGGAGTCGAGGGTGGGAAGAGGAGAGACGTGGGTGGGAAGGGGGCAGTCCAGGGTGGGAAGGCGGGGAGTCGAGGGTAGGAAGGGGGGCGTCGAGGGTGGGAAGGGGTGAGTCGAGGGTGGGAAAGGGCAGTCGAGTGTATGAAGGGGGGAGTCGAGGGTGGGAAGGGGGGGAGTGTAGGGTGGGAAGGGGGGGAGTCGAGGGTGGGAAAGGGGAGTCGAGGGTGGGAAGGGGGGATTCGAGAATGGGAAGTGGGGAGTCAAGGGTGGGAAGGGGGGAGTCTAGGGTGGGAAGGGGGGAGTCAAGGGTGGGAAGGGGGGAGTCAAGGGTGGGAAGGGGGGAGTCAAGTGTGGGAAGGGGGGAGTCAAGGGTGGGAAGGGGGGATTCAAGGGTGGGAAGTGGGGTGCCAAGGGTGGGAAGGGGTGATTCAAGGGTGGGAAGGGTGGTGTCAAGGGTGGGAAGGGGGGATTCAAGGGTGGGATGGTGGGAGTAGAGGGTGGGAAGGGGGGAGTCGAGGGTGGGAAGGGGGATATCAAGTGTGGGAAGGGTGGTTGCAAGGGTGGGAAGGATGTAGTCGAGGGTGGGAAGGGGGGAGTCGAGGGTGGGATGGTGGGAGTCGAGGGTGGGATGAGGGGAGTCGAGGGTGGGAAGGGGGAGTCGAGGGTGGGAAGGGGGGAGTCAAGGGTGGGAAGGGGGGAGTCGAGGGTGGGAAGGGGGAGTCGAGGGTGGGAAGGGGGGAGTCGAGGGTGTGGAAGGGGGGAGTCGAGGGTGGAAAGGGGGGAGTCGAGGGTGGGAAGGGGGAGTCGAGGGTGGGAAGGGGGGAGTCAAGGGTGGGAAGGGGAGAGTCGAGGGTGGGAAGGGGGGAGTCGAGGGTGGGAAGGGGATGTCAAGTGTGGGAAGGGGGAGTCGTGGGTGGGAAGGGGGGTAGTCGAGGATGCGAAGGGGGGAGTCGAGGGTGGGAAGGGGGGAGTCGAGGGTGGTAAGGGGGGACTCGAGAGTGGGAAGGGGTGGAGTCAAGGATGAGAAGGGTGGGAGTCGAGGTGTGAAGGGGTGGAGTCGAGGTGTGAAGGGGTGGATTCGAGCGTGGGAAGTGGGGGAGTCGAGGGTGGGAAGGGGGGATTCCAGGGTGGGAAGGCTGGACTCAAGGGTGGGAAGGGGGTGTCAGGGGTGGGAAGGGGCAATCAAAGGTGGGAAGGGTTAGGGTTAGGGTTAGGAAAAAAGGTGGGAAGGGAGGAGTCAAGTTTTGGAAGGGAGGAGTAAGTGTGGGAAGGGGGGAGTAATGGGCGGGAAGGGGGTAGTCGAGGGTAGGAAGGGGGGTAGTCCAGGGTGGGAAGGGGGGCAGTCGAGTGTGGGAAGGGGGGGAGTCGAAGCTGGGAAGGGGAGGGTTGAGGGTGGGAAGGGTCGTAGTCGAGGGTGGGAAGGAGGGGTGTCGAGGGTGCAAAGGGGGGAGTCGAGGGTGGGAAGGGGGGAAGTCGAGGGTGGGAAGGGTGGAGTTGAGGGTGGGAAGGGGGCAGTTGAGGGTGGGAAGGGGGAAGTCGAGGGTGGGAAGTGGGGGAGCCGAGGGTGGGAAGGGGGCAGTCGAGGGTGGGAAGGGGGAAGTCGAGTGTGGGAAGTGGCGAGTCGAGGGTGGGACGGGGGGAGTCGAGGGTGGGACGGGGGAGTCGAGGTTGGGACGGGAGGAGTCGCGGGTGGGAAGGCGGGGATTAGAGGGCGGGAAGGGAGTTGTCAAGTTTGGGAAGAGGGGAGTCGAGGGTGGGAAGTGGGAGAGTCAAGGGCAGGAAGGGGGTAGTCGAATGCGGGAAGATGGGAGTCGAAGGTGGGAAATGGGGGAGTCGAGGGGGCGAAGGGGGGGAGACGAGAGTGGAAAGTGGGGGGGTCGAGGGTGGGAAGGGGGGAATCGAGAGTGGGTAGGGGGGGAGTCGAGGGTGGGAAGGGGTGGAGTCGAGGTTGGGAAGGGGGGAGTCGAGGGTGGGAAGGGGAGAGACGTGGGTGGGAAAGGGCAGTCGAGTGTAGGAAGGAGGGAGTCGAGGGTGGGAAGAGGGGGAGTGTAGGGTGGGAAGGGGGGAGTCGAGGGTGGGAAGGGGGGAGTGTAGGGTGGGAAGTGGGGGAGTCGAGGGTGGGAAGGGGGAGTCGAGGGTGGGAAGGGGGGAGTTGAGAATGGGAAGGGGGGAGTCAAGCGTGGGAAGGGGGGAGTCAAGGGTGGGAAGGGGGAGTCAAGGGTGGGAAGGGGCTAGTCAAGGGTGGGAAGGGGGATTCAAGGGTGGGAAGGGGGGTGTCAAGGGTGGGAAGGGGTGATTCAAGGGTGGGAAGGGGGGTGTCAAGGGTGGGAAGGGGGGATTCAAGGGTGGGATGGTGGGAGTAGAGGGTGGGAAGGGGGGAGTCGAGGGGGGGAAGGGGGGTGTCAAGTGTGGGAAGGGTGGTTGCAAGGTTGGGAAGGGGGTAGTCGAGGGTGGGAAGGGGGGAGTCGAGGGTGGGATGGTGGGAGTTGAGGGTAGGATGAGGGGAGTCGAGGGTGGGAAGGGGTGAGTCGAGGGTGGGAAGGGGGGGAGTCGAGTGTGGGAAGGGGGGTGTCCAGGGTGGGAAGGGGTGGAGTCGAGGTGGGAACGGGTGGAGTCGAGGATGGGAAGGGGTGGAGTCGAGGATGGGAAGGGGTGGAGTCGAGGGTGGGAAGGGGGGAGTCGAGGGTGGGAAGGGGTGGAGTCGAGGGTGGGAAGGGGGGAGTCGAAGGTGGGAAGGAGGGAGTCGAGGGTGGGAAGGGGGGAGTCCAGGGTGGGCAGGGGGGAGTCCAGGTTGGGAAGGGAGGAGTCAAGGGTGGGAAGGGAGGAGTCAAGGGTGGGAAGGGGGTAGTCAGGTGTCGGAAGGGGGGAGTCAAGGGTGGGAATGGGGGAGTAAAGAGTGTGAAAGGTGGATTCAAGGGTGGGAAGGGGGGAGTCGAGGATGGGAAGGGGGGAGTCAAGGGTGGTAAGCGTGGAGTCAAGGGTGGGAAGGGGTGATTCAAGGGTGGGAAGTGGGGTGCCAAGGGTGGGAAGGGGTGATTCAAGGGTGGGAAGGGTGGTGTCAAGGGTGGGAAGGGGGTGTCAGGGGTGGGAAGGGGCAATCAAAGGTGGGAAGGGTTAGGGTTAGGGTTAGGAAAAAAGGTGGGAAGGGAGGAGTCAAGTTTTGGAAGGGAGGAGTAAGTGTGGGAAGGGGGGAGTAATGGGCGGGAAGGGGGTAGTCGAGGGTAGGAAGGGGGGTAGTCCAGGGTGGGAAGGGGGGAGTCCAGGGTGGGCAGGGGGGAGTCCAGGGTGGGAAGGGGGGAGTCCACGGTGGGAAGGGGGGAGTCAAGGGTGGGAAGGGAGGAGTCAAGGGTGGGAAGGGGTGATTCAAGGGTGGGAAGGCGGGGGGGGTCATGGGTGGGAGGGGGGTACTCAAGGGTGGGAAGTGGTTGTCAAGGTTGGGAAGGGGTTAGTCAATGGTGGGAAGGGGTAGGTCAAGGGTGGGAAGGGGCGAGTAAAGGGTGGGAAGGGGGAGTCGAGGGTGGGAAGGGGGGAGTCGAGGGTGGTAAGGGGGGACTCGAGAGTGGGAAGGGGTGGAGTCGAGGATGGGAAGGGTGGGAGTCGACGTGTGAAGGGGTGGAGTCGAGGTGTGAAGGGGTGGAGTCGAGGGTGGGAAATGGGGGAGTCGAGGGTGGGAAGGGGGGATTCCAGGGTGGGAAGGGGGGACTCAAGGGTGGGAAGGGGGGAGTCAGGGGTGGGAAGGGGGGTGTCAAGGGTGGGAAGGGGGGATTCAAGTGTGGGAAGGGAGGAGTCAAGTGTGGGAAGCGGGGAGTGAAGGGAGGGAAGGCTGTATTTAAGTGTGGGAAGGTGGGAGTCCAGGGTGGGATGGGGGAGTCGAGTGTGGGATGGGGGTAGTCGAGTGTGGGAAGGGGGAGAGTCGAGGGTGGGAAGTGGGGAGTCGAGGGTGGGATGGGAGGAGTCGAGGGTGGGACGGGGGAGTTGAGGGTGGGACGGGGGGAGTCGAGGGTGGGAAGGCGGGGATTAGAGGGCGGGAAGGGGGTAGTCAAGTTTGGGAAGAGGGGAGCCGAGGGTGGGAAGTGGGAGAGTTAAGGGAGGGAAGGGGGTAGTCGAATGCGGGAAGATGGGAGTCGAGGGTGGGAAATGGGGGAGTCGAGGGGGCGAAGGGGGGGAGACGAGAGTGGAAAGTGGGGGGGGTCGAGGGTGGGAAGGGGGGGAATCGAGAGTGGGTAGGGGGGGAGTCGAGGGTGGGAAGGGGTGGAGTCGATGTTGGGAAGGGGGGAGTCGAGGGTGGGAAGGGGAGAGACTTGGGTGGGAAGAGGGGAGTCCAGGGTGGGAAGGCGGGGAGTCGAGGGTAGGAAGGGGGGAGTCGAGGGTGGGAAGGGGTGAGTCGAGGGTGGGAAAGGGCAGTCGAGTGTAGGAAGGGGGGAGTCGAGGGTGGGAAGGGGGGGAGTGTAGGGTGGGAAGGGGGGAGTCGAGAATGGGAAGTGGGGAGTCAAGGGTGGGAAGGGGGGAGTCTAGGGTGGGAAGGGGGGAGTCAAGGGTGGGAAGGGGGGGATTAGAGGGCGGGAAGGGGGTAGTCAAGTTTGGGAAGAGGGGAGTCAAGGGTGGGAAGGGGGGATTCAAGGGTGGGAAGTGGGGTGCCAAGGGTGGGAAGGGGTGGTTCAAGGGTGGGAATGGTGGTGTCAAGGGTGGGAAGGGGGGATTCAAGGGTGGGATGGTGGGAGTAGAGGGTGGGAAGGGGGGAGTCGAGGGTGGGAAGGGGGATGTCACGTGTGGGAAGGGTGGTTGCAAGGGTGGAAAGGATGTAGTCGAGGGTGGGAAGGGGGGAGTCAAGGGTGGGATGGGGGAGTCGAGGGTGGGACGGGGGAGTCGAGGGAGGGACGGGTGGAGTCGAGGGTGGGAAGGGGGAATTCGAGGGCAGAAAGGGGGTAGTCAAGAGTGGGAAGAGGGGAGTCGAGGGTGGAAGTGGGAGAGTCGAGGGTGGGAAGTGGGTATTCAAGGACGGGCAGAATGGAGTCGAAGGTAGGAAGGGGGGGAGTCGAGGGGGGGAAGGGGGGAATTCGAGGGTGGAAACTGGGGGAGTCGAGGGTGGGAAGGGGGGAGTCAAGGGTGGGTAGGGGGGAGTCGAGGGTGGGAAGTGGGGGAGTCGAATGTGGTAAGGGGTGGAGTCGAGGTGGGAAGGGGTGGAGATAAGGGTGGGAAGGTGTGGAGTCGATGGTGGGAAGGGGGGAGTCGAGGGTGGGAAGGGGGAGCCGAGGGTGGGAAGGGGGGAGTCGAGTGTGGGATGGGCGGAGTCGAGGGTGGGAAGGGGGGAGTCGAGGGTGGGAAGGGGGGAGTCCAGGGTGGGAAGGGGGAAGTCGAGCGTGGGAAGGGGGGAGTCGAGGGTGGGAAGGGGGGAGTCGAGGGTGGGAAGGGGGAGCCGAGGGTGGGAAAGGGGGAGTAAATGGTGGGAAGGGGGGAGTCAAGGGTGGGAAGGGGGAGTCAAGGGTGGAGTCAAGGGTGGGAATGGGGGAGTCAAGGGTGGGAAGGGGTGATTCATGGGTGGGAAGGCGGGGGGGTGAAGGTTGGGCGGGGGGTACTCAAGGGTGGGAAGTGGTTGTCAAGGTTGGGAAGGGGTTAGTCAAGCATGGGAAGGGGTAAGTCAAGGGTGGGAAGGGGTTAGTCAAGGGTGGGAAGGGGGGAGTAAAGAGTGGGAAGGGGGAGTCAAGTGTGGGAAGGGGGGGGTCAAGGTTGGGAAGGTTCGGAGTCGAGGGTGGGACGGAGGGGAGTCAAGGGTGCAAAGGGGGGAGTCGAGGGTGGGAAGGGGGGGAGTAGAGTGTGGGAAGGGGGGAGTCGAGGGTGGGAAGGGGCAGTCGAGGGGGGAAAGGTGGAGCCGAGGGTGGGAAGGGGTGGAGTCGAGGTTTGGAGGGTGAGTCGAGTGTGGGAAGGGGGTGGTCGAGGGTGGGAAGGGCGGGGTCGAGGGTCGGAAGGGGGCAGTCGAGGCTGGGAAGGGGGGAGTCGAGGGTGGGAAGGGGGGAGTCGAGGGCGGGAAGTGGGGAGTCGAGGGTGGGTAGGGGGGAGTCGAGGGTGGGAAGGGGGGGAGTCGAATGTGGTAAGGAATGGAGTTGAGGTGGGAAGGGGTGGAGATAAGGGTGGGAAGGGGTGGAGTCGAGGGTGGGAAGGGGGAGCCGAGAGTGGGAAGGGGGGAGTCGAGGGTGCGATGGGCGGAGTCGAGGGTGGGAAGGGGGGAGTCCAGGGTGGGAAGGGGGGAGTCCAGGGTGGGAAGGGGGAAGTCGAGCGTGGGAAGGGGGGAGTCGAGGGTGGGAAGGGTGGAGTCGAGGGATGGAAGGGGGAGCCGAGGGTGGGAACGGGGGTGTCGAGTGTGGGATGGGCGGAGTCGAGGGTGGGAAGGGGGGAGTCGAGGGTGGGAAGAGGGGTTTCCAGGGTGGGAAGGGGGAACTCGAGCGTGGTAAGGGGGGAGTCGAGGGTGGGAAGGGGAAATTAGAGGATGAGAAGGGGGGAGTCAAAGGTGGGAAGGGGTGAGTCTAGGGTGGGAAGGGGGAGTCAAGGGTGGGAGGGGGGAGACAAGGGTGGGAAGGGGGAGTCAAGGGTGGGAAGGGGGTAGTAAAGGGTGGGAAGGGCAGGCTCAAGGTTGGGAAGGGGGGAGTCAAGGGTGGGAAGGGGGGAGTCAAGGGTGGGAAGGGGGAAGTCGAGCGTGGGAAGGGGGGAGTCGAGGGTGGGAAGGGGGGAGTCGAGGGATGGAAGGGGGAGCCGAGGGTGGGAAAGGGGGAGTAAATGGTGGGAAGGGGGGAGTCAAGGGTGGGAAGGGGGGAGTCAAGGGTGGGAAGGGTGGAGTCAAGGGTGGGAATGGGGGAGTCAAGGGTGGGAAGGGGTGATTCATGGGTGGGAAGGCGGGGGGGTGAAGGGTGGGCGGGGGGTACTCAAGGGTGGGAAGTGGTTGTCAAGGTTGGGAAGGGGTTAGTCAAACATGGGAAGGGGTAAGTCAAGGGTGGGAAGGGGTTAGTCAAGGGTGGGAAGGGGGGAATAAAGGGTGGGAAGGGGGAGTCAAGTGTGGGAAGGTGGGGATCAAGGTTGGGAAGGTTCGGAGTCGAGGGTGGGACGGAGGGGAGTCAAGGGTGCAAAGGGGGGAGTCGAGGGTAGGAAGGGGGGGAGTTGAGTGTGGGAAGGGGGGAGTCGAGGGTGCGAAGGGGCAGTCGAGGGGGGAAAGGTGGAGTCGAGGGTGGGAAGGGGTGGAGTCGAGGTTTGGAGGGGGAGTCGAGTGTGGGAAGGGGGGGTCGAGGGTGGGAAGGGTGGGGTCGAGGGTGGGAAGGGGCAGTCGAGGCTGGGAAGGGGGGAGTCGAGGGTGGGAAGGGGGGAGTCGAGGGTGGGAAGTGGGGAGTCGAGGGTGGGATGGGGGAGTCGAGGGTGGGACGGAGGAGTCGAGGGTGGGAAGGGGGGGAGTCGAATGTGGTAAGGAATGGAGTTGAGGTGGGAAGGGGTGGAGATAAAGGTGGGAAGGGGTGGAGTCGAGGGTGGGAAGGGGGGAGTCGAGGGTGGGAAGGGGGAGCCGAGAGTGGGAAGGGGGGAGTCGAGGGTGGGATGGGCGGAGTTGAGGGTGGGAAGGGGGGAGTCCAGGGTGGGAAGGGGGGAGTCCAGGGTGGGAAGGGGGAAGTCGAGCGTGGGAAGGGGGGAGTCGAGGGTGGGAAGGGTGGAGTCGAGGGATGGAAGGGGGAGCCGAGGGTGGGAACGGGGGTGTCGAGTGTGGGATGGGCGGAGTCGAGGGTGGGAAGGGGGGAGTCGAGGGTGGGAAGAGGGGTTTCCAGGGTGGGAAGGGGGAACTCGAGCGTGGGAAGGGGGGAGTCGAGTTTGGGAAGGGGAAAGTAGAGGATGAGAAGGGGGGAGTCAAAGGTGGGAAGGGGGGAGTCTAGGGTGGGAAGGGGGAGTCAAGGGTGGGAGGGGGGAGACAAGGGTGGGAAGGGGGAGTCAAGGGTGGGAAGGGGGTAGTAAAGGGTGGGAAGGGCAGACTCAAGGTTGGGAAGGGGGGAGTCAAGGGTGGGAAGGGGGGAGTCGAGGGTGGGAAGGGGGGAGTCCAGGATGGGAAGGGGGGAGTCAAGGGTGGGAAGGGGGGAGTCAAGGTTGGGAAGGGGGGTGTCCAGGGTGGGAAGGGGGGAGTCAAGGTAGGGAAGGGGGGAGTCATGGGTGAGTCAAGGGTGGGAAGGGGGGAGTCAAGTGTGGGAAGCGTGGAGTCAAGGGTGGGAATGGGGGAGTCAATGGTGGGAAGGGTGGAGTCAAGGCTGGGAAGGGCGGAGTCAAGGGTGGGAAGGGGGGAGTCAATGGTAGGAAGGGGGGGAGTCAAGGGTGGGAATGGGGGAGTCAATGGTGGGAAGGGCGGAGTCAAGGCTGGGAAGGGCGGAGTCAAGGGTGGGAAGGGGGGAGTAAAGGCTGGGAAGGGGTGATTCAAGGGTGTGAATGGGGGAGTCAAGGGTGGGAAGGGAGGAGTCAAGGGTTGGTAGGGAGGAGTAAATGTGGGAAGGGGGGAGTAATGGGTGGGAAGGGGGCAGTCGAGGGTGGGAAGGGGGGAGTCAAGGGTGGGAAGAGGGAGTCAAGGGTGGGAAGGGGGGAGTTAAGGTTTGGAAGGGGGGAATCAAGGGTGGGAAGGGGGGAGTCAATGGTGGGAAGGGCGGAGTCAAGGCTGGGAAGGGCGGAGTCAAGGGTGGGAAGGGGGGAGTAAAGGGTGGGAAGGGGGGAGTCCAGGTATCGAAGGGGGGAGTCAAGTGTGGGAGGGGGGCAGACAAGGGTGGGAAGGGGGGAGACCAGGGTGGGAATGGGGGAGGCATGGGTGGGAAGAGGGGAGTCAAGGGTGGGAATGGGGGAGTCAAGGGTGGGAAGGGGGGGAGTCATGTGTGGGAAGGGGTGATTCAAGGGTGTGAATGGGGGAGTCAAGGGTGGGAAGGGGGGAGTAAAGTGTGGGAAGAAGGGATTCAAGGGTGGGAAGGGGGGAGTCAAGGGTGGGAAGGGTGGAGTCAAGGGTGGGAAGGGGGGAGTCAAGGGTGGGAAGAGGGAGTCAAGGGTGGGAAGGGGGGTGTTAAGGTTTGGAAGGGGGGATTCAAGTGTGGGAATGGGGGAGTCAAGGGTGGGAAGGGGGGAGTCAATGGTAGGAAGGGGGGGAGTGAAGGGTGGGAATGGAGGAGTCAAGGGTGGGAAGGGGGGAGTCAAGGCTGGGAATGGAGGAGTCAAGGGTGGGAAGGGGGGAGTGGAGGTTGGGAAGGGGGGAATCGAGGGTGGGAAGGGAGAGAGTCGAGGATGGGCAGGGGGGAGTCGAGGGTGGGCAGGGTGGAGTCGAGTGTGGGAAGGGGGGAGTCGAGGGTGGGAAGGGGGAGTCGAGGGTGGGAAGGGGGGAGTCGAGGGTGGGAAGGGGGGTGTCGAGTGTGGGGAGGGTGCAGTCAAGGGTGGGAAGGGGGGATTCAAGGGTGGGAAGAAGGAGTCAAGGGTGGGAAGGGGGGAGTTAAGGTTTGGAAGGGGGGCTTCAAGGGTGGGAAGGGGGGAGTCAATGGTGGGAAGGGCGGAGTCAAGGCTGGGAAGGGCGGAGTCAAGGGTGGGAAGGGGGGAGTAAAAGGTGGGAAGGGTGGAGTCCAGGTATCGAAGGGGGGAGTCAAGTGTGGGAGGGGTGCAGACAAGGGTGGGAAGGGGGGAGACCAGGGTTGGAATGGGGGAGGCAAGGGTGGGAAGAGGGGAGTCAAGGGTGGGAATGGGGGAGTCAAGGGTGGGAAGGGGGGAGTCATGTGTGGGAAGGGTTGATTCAAGGGTGTGAATGGGGGAGTCAAGGGTGGGAAGGGGTGTCTCAAGGGTGGGAAGAAGGGATTCAAGGGTGGGAAGGGGGGGAGTCGAGAGTGGGTAGGGGGGAGTCGAGGGTGGGAGGGATGGAGTCGAGTTTGGGAATGGGGGAGTCGAGGGTGGGAAGGGGAGAGACGTGGGTGGGAAGGGGGGAGTCGAGGGTGGGAAGGCGGGGAGTCGAGGGTAGGAAGGGGGGCGTCGAGGGTGGGAAGGGGTGAGTCGAGGGTGGGAAAGGGCAGTCGAGTGTATGAATTGGGGAGTCGAGGGTGGGAAGGGGGGGAGTGTAGGGTGGGAAGGGGGGGAGTCGAGGGTGGGAAAGGGGAGTCGAGGGTGGGAAAGGGGGATTCGAGAATGGGAAGTGGGGAGTCAAGGGTGGGAAGGGGGGAGTCTAGGGTGGGAAGGGTGGAGTCAAGGGTGGGAAGGGGGGAGTCAAGGGTGGGAAGGGGGGAGTCAAGAGTGGGAAGGGGGGAGTCAAGGGTGGGAAGGGGGGATTCAAGGGTGGGAAGTGGGGTGCCAAGGGTGGGAAGGAGTGATTCAAGGGTGGGAAGGGTGGTGTCAAGGGTGGGAAGGGGGGATTCAAGGGTGGGATGGTGGGAGTAGAGGGTGGGAAGGGGGGAGTCGAGGGTGGGAAGGCGGATATCAAGTGTGGGATGGGTGGTTGCAAGGGTGGGAAGGATGTAGTCGAGGGTGGGAAGGGGGGAGTCGAGGGTGGGATGGTGGGAGTCGAGGGTGGGATGAGGGGAGTCGAGGGTGGGAAGGGGGAGTCGAGGGTGGGAAGGGGGGAGTCGAGGGTGGGAAGGGGGGAGTCGAGGGTGGAAAGGGGGGAGTCGAGGGTGGGAAGGGGGAGTCGAGGGTGGGAAGGGGGGAGTCGAGGTTGGGAAGGGAAGAGTCGAGGGTGGGAAGGGGGAGTCGAGGGTGGGAAGGGGGTGTCAAGTGTGGGAAGGGGGGAGTCGAGGGTGGGAAGGGGGGTAGTCGAGGATGTGAAGGGGGGAGTCGAGGGTGGGAAGGGGGGAGTCGAGGGTGGTAAGGGGGGACTCGAGAGTGGGAAGGGGTGGAGTCGAGGATGAGAAGGGTGGGAGTCGAGGTGTGAAGGGGTGGAGTCGAGGTGTGAAGGGGTGGATTCGAGGGTGGGAAGTGGGGGAGTCGAGGGTGGGAAGGGGGGATTCCAGGGTGGGAAGGCTGGACTCAAGGGTGGGAAGGGGGTGTCAGGGGTGGAAGGGGCAATCAAAGGTGGGAAGGGTTAGGGTTAGGGTTAGGAAAAAAGGTGGGAAGGGAGGAGTCAAGTTTTGGAAGGGAGGAGTAAGTGTTGGAAGGGGGGAGTAATGGGCGGGAAGGGGGTAAGTCGAGGGTGGGAAGGGGGAGTTGAGGGTGGGAAGGGGGCAGTCGAGGGTGGGAAGGGGGTAAGTCGAGGGTGGGAAGGGGGAGTTGAGGGTGGGAAGGGGGCAGTCGAGGGTGGGAAGGGGGGAGTCGAGGGTGGGATGGGGGAGTCAAGGGTGGGAAGTGGGGAGTCGAGGGTGGGATGGGGGGAGTCGAGGGTGGGACGGGGGAGTCAAGGGTGGGACGGGGGGTGTTGAGGGTGGGAAGGCGGGGATTCGAGGGCGGGAAGGGGTTAGTCAAGGTTGGGAAGAGGGGAGTCGAGGGTGGGAAGTGGGAGAGTCAAGGGCGGGAAGGGGGTAGTCGAATGCGGGAAGATGGGAGTCGAGTGTGGGAAGTGGGGGAGTCGAGGGGGCGAAGGGGGGGAGACGAGAGTGGAAAGTGGGGGGGTCGAGGGCGGGAAGGGGTGGAATCGAGAGTGGGTAGGGGGGGAGTCGAGGGTGGGAATAGGTGGAGTCGAGGTTGGGAAGGGGGGAGTCGAGGGTGGGAAGGGGGAGTCGAGGGCGGGAAGGGGGGAGTCGAGCGCGGGAAGGAGGAGTCGAGGGTGGGAAGGGTGGAGTCGAGGGTGGGAAGGGGGGAGTCGAGGGTGGGAAGGGGGGAGTCCAGGGTGGGAAGGGCGGAGTCAAGGGTGGGAAGGGGGAGAGTCGAGGGTGGGATGTGGGGAGTCGAGGGTTGGATGGGGGGATTCGAGGGTGGGACGGGGGAGTCGAGGGTGGGACGGGGGGAGTCGAGGATGGGAAGGCGGGGATTCGAGGGCGGGAAGGGAGTAGTCAAGGTTGGGAAGGGGGGAGTCCAGGGTGGGAAGGGTCGAGTCAAGGGTGGGAAGGGGGGAGTCAAGGGTGGGAAGGGCGGAGTCAAGGGATTGGAATGTGGGAGTCAAGAGTGGGAAGGGGGGAGTCAACGGTGGGAAGGGGGGAGTCAAGAGTGGGAAGGGGGGAGTCAAGGGTGGGAAGGGGGGAGTCAAGGGTGGGAATGGGGGAGTCAAGGGTGGGAAGGGGTGATTCATGGGTGGTAAGGCAGGGGGGTCAAGGGTGGGAGGGGGGTAATCAAGGTTGGGAAGGAGTTAGTCAAGGGTATGACGGGTTAAGTCAAGGGTGTGAAGGGTTAAGTCAAGGGTGGGAAGGGGTTAGTCAAGGGTGGGAAGTGGGGAGTAAAGGTTGGGAAGGGGGAGTCAAGTGTGGGAAGGGGGGAGTAAAGGGTGGGAAGGGGGGTGTCAAGGGTTGGAAGGGGTGAGTCAAAGGTGGGAAGGGGGAAGCAAAGGTGTGAAGGGTTAGGGTTAGGGTTAGGAGAAAAGGTGGGAAGGGAGGAGTCAAGGGTTGGAAGGGAGGAGTAAGTGTGGGAAGGGGGGAGTAATGGGTGGGAAGGGGGTAGTCGAGGGTAGGAAGGGGGGTAGTCCAGGGTGGGAAGGGGGGCAGTCGAGTGTGGGAAGGGGGGGAGTCGAAACTGGGAAGGGGGGGGTTGAGGGTGGGAAGGGTCATAGTCGATGGTGGGAAGGAGGGGTGTCGAGGGTACGAAGGGGGAGTCGAGGGTGGGAAGGGTGTAAGTCGAGGGTGGGAAGGGGGAGTTGAGGGTGGGAAGGGGGCAGTCGAGGGTGGGAAGGGGCGGAGTCGAGGGTGGGAAGGGGTGGAGTCGAGTTTTGTAGGGGGTAGTCGAGTGTGGGAAGAGGGAGAGTCGAGGGTGGGAAATGGGGAGTCGAGGGTGGGACGGGGGAGTCGGGGGTGGGACGGGGGGTGTCGAGGGTGGGAAGGCGGGGATTCGAGGGCTGGAAGGGGGTAGTCAATGTTGGGAAGAGGGGAGTCTAGGGTGGGAAGTGGGAGAGTCGAGGGCGGGAAGGGGGTAGTCGAATGCGGGAAGATGGGAGTCGAGTGTGGGAAGTGGGGGAGTCGAGGGGGCGAAGGGGGGAGACGAGAGTGGAAAGTCGGGGGGTCGAGGGTGGGAAGGGGTGGAATCGAGAGTGGGTGGGGGGAGTCGAGGGTGGGAAGGGGTGGAGTCGAGGTTGGGAAGGAGGGAGTCGAGGGTGGGAAGGGGGGAGTCGAGGGCCGGAAGGGCGGAGTCGAGCGCGGGAAGGGGGGAGTCGAGGGTGGGAAGGGCGGAGTCGAGGGTGGGAAGGGGGGTGTCGAGGGTGGGAAGGGTGGAGTTCAGGGTGGGAAGGGCGGAGTCAAGGGTGGGAAGGGGGCAGTCAAGGGATTGGAAGGTGGGAGTCAAGGGTGGGAAAGGGGGAGTCAAGGGTGGGAAGGGGGGAGCCAAGGGTGGGAAGGGAGGAGTCAAGGGTGGGAAGGGGGGAGTCAAGGGTAGGAATGGGGGAGTCAAGGGTGGGAAGGGGTGATTCGTGGGTGGGAAGGCGGGGGGATCAAGGGTGGGCGGGGTGTAATCAAGGGTGGGAAGTGGTTGTCAAGGTTGGGAAGGGGTTAATCAAGGGTGGGAAGGGGTTAGTCAAGGGTGGGAAGGGGGGAGTAAAGGGTGGGAAGGGGGAGTCAAGTGTGGGAAGGGGGGAGTAAAGGGTGGGAAGGGGGGAGTCAAGAGTTGGAAGGGGGGAGTCAAAGGTGGGAAGGGGGCGTCAAAGATGGGAAGTGTTAGGGTTAGGTTCAAAGGTGGGAAGGGAGGAGTCAAGGGTTGGAAGGGAGGAGTAAATGTGGGAAGGGGGGAGTAATGGGTGGGAAGGGGGTAGTCGAGGGTGGGAAGGGGGGGAGTCCAGGGTGGGTAGGGGGGGAGTCGAGTATGGGAAGGGGTGAGTCGAAGGTGGGAAGGGTGGGGTCGAGGTTGGGAAGGGTCGGAGTCGAGGGTGGGAAGGAGGGGTGTCGAGGGTGCAAAGGGGGGAGTCGAGGGTGGGAAGGGGGGGAGTCGAGGGTGGGAAGGGGGAGTTGAGGGTGGGAAGGGGCAGTCGAGGGTGGGAAGGAGGGAGTCGAGGATGGGAAGTGGGGGAGTCGAGGGGGGAAAGGTGGAGTCGAGGGTGGGAAGGGGTGGAGTCGAGGTTTGGAGGGGGGAGCCGAGTGTGGGAAGGGGGGGTCGAGGGTGGGAAGGGCAGGGTTGAGGGTGGGAAGGGGGCAGTCGAGTCTGGGAAGGGGGGAGTCGAGGGTGGGAAGGGGGGAGTCGAGGGTGGGAAGTGGGGAGTCGAGGGTGGGATGGGGGGAGTCGAGGGTGGGACGGGGTAGTCGAGGGAGGGACGGGGGGAGTCGAGGGTGGGAAGGGGGGATTCGAGGGCGGGAAGGGGGTAGTCAAGGGTGGGAAGAGGCGCGTCGAGGGTGGGAAGTGGGAGAGTCGAGGGCGGGAAGGGGGGTGTCAAGGGTGGGAAGGGGGATTCAAGGGTGGGATGGTGGGAGTCGAGGGTGGGAAGGGGGGTGTCAAGTGTGGGAAGGGGGTTGATAGGGTGGGAAGGGGGTAGTCGAGGGTGGGAAGGGGGGAGTCGAGCGTGGGATGGTGGGAGTCGAGGGTGGGATGGGGGGAGTCGAGGGTGGGAAGGGGGGAGTCGAGGGTGGGAAGGGGGGGAGCCGAGGTTGGGAATGGGGGAAGTCGAAGGTGGGAAGGGGTGGAGTCGAGGGTGGGAAGGGGGAGTCGAGGGTGGGAAGGGGGGATGACGAGGGTGGGAAGGGGGGGAGTCCAGGGTAGGAAGGGGGGTCTCCAGGGTGGGAAGGGTTGGAGTCGAGGTGGGAAGGGGTGGAGTCGAGGATGGGAAGGGGTGGAGTCGAGGGTGGGGTGGAGTCGAGGGTGGGAAGGGGTGAGTCGAGGGTGGGAAAGGGGGTGTCGAGGGTGGGAAGGGGGGAGTCGAGGTTGGGAAGGGGGAGTCGAGGGTGTGAAGGGGGGTGTCGAGGGAGGGAAGGGGAGAGTCGAGGGTGGGAAGGGGGGAGTCCAGGGTGGGAAGGGGGCAGTCCAGGGTGGGAAGGGGGGAGTCCAGGGTGGGCAGGGGTGAATCCAGGGTGGGAAGGGGGGAGTCAAGGGCGGGACGGGTTAAGTCAAGGGTGGGAAGGGATTAGTCAAGGGTGGGAAGTGGGGAGTAAAGGGTGGGAAGGGGGAGTCAAGTGTGGGAAGGGGGGAGTAAAGGGTGGGAAGGGGGGTGTCAGGGGTTGGAAGGGGGGAGTCAAAGGTGGGAAGGGGGAATCAAAGGTGGGAAGGGTTATGGTTAGGGTTAGGAGAAAAGGTGGGAAGGGATGAGTCAAGGGTTGGAAGGGAGGAGTAAGTGTGGGAAGGGGGGAGTAATGGGTGGGAAGGGGGTAGTCGAGGGTAGGAAGGGGCGTAGTCCAGGGTGGGAAGGGGGGCAGTCGAGTGTGGGAAGGGGGGTAGTCGAAGCTGGGAAGGGGTGGGTTGAGGGTGGGAAGGGTCGTAGTCGAGGGTGGGAAGGAGGGGTGTCGAGGGTGCGAAGGGGGGTGTCGAGGGTGGGAAGGGGGTAAGTCGAGGGTGGGAAGGGGGAGTTGAAGGTGGGAAGGGGGCATTCAAGGGTGGGAAGGGGGGAGTCGAGGGTGGGAAGTGGGGGAGCCGCGGGTGGGAAGGGGCGGTGTCGAGGGTGGGAAGGGGTGGAGTCGAGTTTTGGAGGGTGTAGTAGAATGTGGGAAGAGGGAGAGTCGAGGGTGGGAAGTGGGGCGTCGAGGGTGGGAAGGCGGGGATTCGAGGGCGGGAAGGGGTTAGTCAAGCTTGGGAAGAGGGGAGTCGAGGGTGGGAAGTGGGAGAGTCAAGGGCGGGAAGAGGGTAGTCGAATGCGGGAAGATGGGAGTCGAGGGTGGGAAGGGGGGAGTCCAGGGTGGGAAGGGGGGAGTCAAGGGTGGGAAGGGGGAGAGTCGAGGGTGGGATGTGGGGTGTCGAGGGTGGGATGGGGGGATTCGAGGGTGGGAAAGGGGAGTCGAGGGTGGGACGGGGGGAGTCGAGGATGGGAAGGCGGGGATTCGAGGGCGGGAAAGGAGTAGTCAAGGTTGGGAAGGGGGGAGTCCAGGGTGGGAAGGGTCGAGTCAAGGGTGGGAAGGGGGGAGTCAAGGGTGGGAAGGGCGGAGTCAAGGGATTGGAATGTGGGAGTCAAGAGTGGGAACGGGGGAGTCAAGGGTGGGAAGGGGGGAGTCAAGGGTGGGAAGGGTGGAGTCAAGGGTGGGAAGGGGGGAGTCAAGGGTGGGAATGGGGGAGTCAAGGGTGGGAAGGGGTGATTCATGGGTGGGAAGGCCGGGGGGTCAAGGGTGGGAGGGGGGTACTCAAGGGTGGGATGTGGTTGTCAAGGTTGGGAAGGGGTTAGTCAAGGGTGTGAAGGGTTAGGTCAAGGGTGGGAAGGGGTTAGTCAAGGGTGGGAAGTGGGGAGTAAAGGATGGGAAGGGGGAGTCAAGTGTGGGAAGGGGGGAGTAAAGGGTGGGAAGGGGGGTGTCAAGGGTTGGAAGGGGGGAGTCAAAGGTGGGAAGGGGGAATCAAAGGTGGGAAGGGTTAGGGTTAGGGTTAGGAGAAAAGGTGGGAAGGGAGGAGTCAAGGGTTGGAAGGGAGGAGTAAGTGTGGGAAGGGGGGAGTAATGGGTGGGAAGGGGGTAGTCGAGGGTAGGAAGGGGGGTAGTCCAGGGTGGGAAGGGGGGCAGTCGAAGCTGGGAAGGGGGGGGTTGAGGGTGGGAAGGGTCGTAGTCGAGGGTGGGAAGGAGGGGTGTCGAGGGTACGAAGGGGGAGTCGAGGGTGGGAAGGGGGTAAGTCGAGGGTGGGAAGGGGGATTTGAGGGTGGGAAGGGGGCAGTCGAGGGTGGGAAGGGGGGAGTCGAGGGTGGGAAGTGGGGGAGCCGAGGGTGGGAACGGGCGGCGTCGAGTGTGGGAAGGGGTGGAGTCGAGTTTTGGAGGGGGTAGTCGAGTGTGGGAAGAGGGAGAGTCGAGGGTGGGAAGTGGGGAGTCGAGGGTGGGATGGGGGGAGTCGAGGGTGGGTCGGGGGAGTCGAGGGTGCGACGGGGGTGTGTCGAGGGTGGGAAGGCGGGGATTTGAGGGCTGGAAGGGGGTAGTCAAGGTTGGGAAGAGCGGAGTCGAGGGTGGGAAGTGGGAGAGTCAAGGGCGGGAATGGGGTAGTCGAATGTGGGAAGATGGGAGTCGAGTGTGGGAAGTGGGGGAGTCGAGGGGGCGAAGGGGAGGGAGACGAGAATGGAAAGTGGGGGGGTCGAGGGTGGGAAGGGGTGGAGTAAAGGTTGGGAAGGAGGAAGTCGAGGGTGGAAAGGGGGGAGTCGAGGGCGGGAAAGGCGGAGTCGAGCGCGGGAAGGGGGGAGTCGAGGGTGGGAAGGGGGGAGTCCAGGGTTTGAAGGGCGGAGTCA
This sequence comes from Cetorhinus maximus, assembly GCF_964194155.1. Taxonomy (NCBI): domain Eukaryota; kingdom Metazoa; phylum Chordata; class Chondrichthyes; order Lamniformes; family Cetorhinidae; genus Cetorhinus; species Cetorhinus maximus. The sequence continues at coordinate 42,661 of NW_027598179.1, forward strand.
AGGGTGGGAAGGGGACAGTCAAGGGATTGGAAGGTGGGAGTCAAGGTTCGGAAAGGGGGAGTCAAGGGTGGGAAGGGGGGAGCCAAGGGTGGAAAGGGAGGAGTCAAGGGTGGGAAGGGGGGAGTCAAGGGTAGGAATGGGGGAGTCAAGGGTGGGAAGGGGTGATTCATGGGTGGGAAGGCGGGGCGGTCAAGGGTGGGCGGGGTGTATTCAAGGGTGGGAAGTGGTTGTCAAGGTTGGGAAGGGGTTAGTCAAGGGTGGGAAGGGGTTAGTCAAGGGTGGGAAGGGGGGAGTAAAGGGTGGGAAGGGGGTGTCAAGTGTGGGAAGGGGGGAGTAAAGGGTGGGAAGGGGGGAGTCAAGAGTTGGAAGCGGGGAGTCAAAGGTGGGAAGGGGGGTGTCAAAGGTGGGAAGTGATAGGGTTAGGTTCAAAGGTGGGAAGGGAGGAGTCAAGGGTTGGAAGGGAGGAGTAAATGTGGGAAGGGGGTAGTAATGGGTGGGAAGGGGGTAGGCGAGGGTGGGAAGGGGGGGAAAACAGCGTGGGAAGGGGGGGAGTCGAGTGTGGGAAGGGGGGAGTCGAAGGTGGGATGGGTGGGGTCGAGGTTGGGAAGGGTCGGAGTCGAGGGTGGGAAGGAGGAGAGTCGAGGGTGCAAAGGGGGGAGTCGAGGGTGGGAAGGGGGGGTGTCGAGGGTGGGAAGGGGGAGTTGAGGGTGGGAAGGGGCAGTCGAGGGTGGGAAGGAGGGAGTCGAGGGTGGGAAGGGGGAGTTGAGGGTGGGAAGGGGCAGTCGAGGGTGGGAAGGAGGGAGTCGAGGGTGGGAAGTGGGGGAGTCGAGGGGGAAAGGTGCAGTCGAGGGTGGGAAGGGGTGGAGTCGAGGTTTGAAGGGAGGAGTCGAGTGTGGGAAGGGGGAGTCGAGGGTGGGAAGTGGGGAGTCGAGGGTGGGACGGGGTAGTCGAGGGAGGGACGGGGGGAGTCGAGGGTGGGAAGGGGGGATTCGAGGGCGGGAAGGGGGTAGTCAAGGGTGGGAAGAGGCGGTCGAGGGTGGGAAGTGGGAGAGTCGAGGGCGGGAAGGGGGGTGTCAAGGGTGGGAAGGGGGGATTCAAGGGTGGGATGGTGGGAGTCGAGGGTGGGAAGGGGGGTGTCAAGTGTGGGAAGGGGGTTGAAAGGGTGGGAAGGGGGTAGTCGAGGGTGGGAAGGGGGAGTCGAGGGTGGGATGATGGGAGTCGAGGGTGGGATGGGGGGAGTCGAGGGTGGGAGGGGGGGAGTCGAGGGTGGGAAGGGGGGGAGCCGAGGTTGGGAATGGGGGAAGTCGAAGATGGGAAGGGGTGGAGTCGAGGGTGGGAAGGTGGAGTCGAGGGTGGGAAGGGCGGAGTCGAGGGTGGGAACGGGGGAGTCGAGGGTGGGAAGGGGGGAGTCCAGGGTGGGAAGGGCGGAGTCAAGGGTGGGAAGGGGGCAGTGTTGGGATTGGATTGTGGGAGTCAAGGGTGGGAAAGGGGGAGTCAAGGGTGGGAAGGGGGGAGTCAAGGGTGGGAAGGGAGGAGTCAAGGGTGGGAAGGGGGGAGTCAAGGGTGGGAATGGGGGAGTCAAGGGTGGGAAGGGGGGAGTAAAGGGTGGGAAGGGGGGAGTCAAGAGTTGGAAGGGGGGAGTCAAAGGTGGGAAGGGGGTGTCAAAGGTGGGAAGTGTTAGGGTTAGGTTCAAAGGTGGGAAGGGAGGAGTCAAGGGTGGAAGGGAGGAGTAAATGTGGGAAGGGGGGAGTAATGGGTGGGAAGGGGGTAGTCGAGGGTGGGAAGGGGGGCAGTCCAGGGTGGGAAGGGGGGGAGTCGAGTGTGGGAAGGGGGGAGTCGAAGGTGGGAAGGGTGGGGTCGAGGTTGGGAAGGGTCGGAGTCGAGGGTGGGAAGGAGGGGAGTCGAGGGTGCAAAGGGGGGAGTCGAGGGTGGGAAGGGGGGAGTCGAGGGTGGGAAGGGGTTGTTGAGGGTGGGAAGGGGCAGTCGAGGGTGGGAAGGAGGGAGTTGAGGGTGGGAAGTGGGGGAGTCGAGGGGGGAAAGGTGGAGTCGAGAGTGGGAAGGGGTGGAGTCGAGGTTTGGAGGGGGAAGTCGAGTGTGGGAAGGGGGGTCGAGGGTGGGAAGGGCAGGGTTGAGGGTGGGAAGGGGGCAGTCGAGTCTGCGAAGGGGGGAGTCGAGGGTGGGAAGGGGGAGTCGAGGGTGGGAAGTGGGGAGTCGAGAGTGGGATGGGGGAGTCGAGGGTGGGACGGGGGAGTCGAGGGAGGGGCGGGGGGAGTCGAGGGTGGGACGGGGGGGAGTCGAGGGTATGAAGGGGGGATTCGAGGGTGGGAAGGGGGTAGTCAAGGGTGGGAAGAGGCGAGTCGAGGGTGGGAAGTGGGAGAGTCGAGGGCGGGAAGGGGGGTGTCAAGGGTGGGAAGGGGGGATTCAAGGGTGGGATGGTGGGAGTCGAGGGTGGGAAGGGGGTGTCAAGTGTGGGAAGGGGGTTGAAAGGGTGGGAAGGGTGTAGTCGAGGGTGGGAAGGGGTGAGTCGAGGGTGGGATGGTGGGAGTCGAGTGTGGGATGGGGCAGTCGAGGGTGGGAAGGGGGGAATCAAGGGTGGGAAGGGGGGGAGCCGAGGTTGGGAATGGGGGAAGTCGAAGGTGGGAACGGGTGGAGTCGAGGGTGGGAAGGGGGAGTCGAGGGTTGGAAGGGGGGAAGTCGAGGGTGGGAAGGGGGGAGTCAAGGGTGGGAAGGGGTGAGTCAAGGGTGGGAATGGGGGAGTCAAGGGTCGGAAGGGGGGAGTAAAGGGTGGGAAGGGGGGAGTCAAGAGTTGGAAGGGGGGAGTCAAATGTGGGAAGGGGGATGTCAAAGGTGGGAAGTGTTAGGGTTAGGTTCAAAGGTGGGAAGGGAGGAGTCAAGGGTTGGAAGGGAGGAGTAAATGTGGGAAGGGGGGAGTAATGGGTGGGAAGGGGGTAGTCGAGGGTGGGAAGGGGGGCAGTCCAGGGTGGGAAGGGGGGGAGTCGAGCGTGGGAAGGGGGGAGTCGAAGGTGGGAAGGGTGGGGTCGAGGTTGGGAAGGGTCGGAGTCGAGGGTGGGAAGGAGGGGAGTCGAGGGTGCAAAGGGGGGAGTCGAGGGTGGGAAGGGGGGAGTCGAGGGTGGGAAGGGGTAGTTGAGGGTGGGAAGGGGCAGTCGAGGGTGGGAAGGAGGGAGTCGAGGGTGGGAAGTGGGGTAGTCGAGGGGGGAAAGTTGGAGTCGAGAGTGGGAAGGGGTGGAGTCGAGGTTTGGAGGGGGGAGTCGAGTGTGGGAAGGGGGGGTCGAGGGTGGGAAGGGCAGGGTTGTGGGTGGGAAGGGGGCAGTCGAGGCTGGGAAGGGGGGAGTCGAGGGTGGGAAGGGGGTAGTCAAGGGTGGGAAGAGGCGAGTCGAGGGTGGGAAGTGGGAGAGTCGAGGGCGGGAAGGGGGCTGTCAAGGGTGGGAAGGGGGGATTCAAGGGTGGGATGGTGGGAGTCGAGGGTGGGAAGGGGGGTGTCAAGTGTGGGAAGGGGGTTGAAAGGGTGGGAAGGGGGTAGTCGAGGGTGGGAAGGGGGGAGTCGAGGGTGGGATGGTGGGAGTCGAGTGTGGGATGGGGCAGTCGAGGGTGGGAAGGGGGGAGTCGAGGGTGGGAAGGGGGGGAGCCGAGGTTGGGAATGGGGGAAGTCGAAGGTGGGAACGGGTGGAGTCGAGGGTGGGAAGGGGGAGTCGAGGGTGGGAAGGGGGAGTCGAGGGTTGGAAGGGGGGAAGTCGAGGGTGGGAAGGGGGGGAGTCCAGGGTGGGATGGGGGGTCTCCAGGGTGGGAAGGGTTGTAGTCGAGGTGGGAAGGGGTGGAGTCGAGGATGGGAAGGGGTGGAGTCGAGGGTGGGGTGGAGTCGAGGGTGGGAAGGGGGGAGTCGAGGGTGGGAAAGGGGGAGTCGAGGGTGGGAAGGGGTGTGTCGAGGTTGGGAAGGGGGAGTCGAGGGTGTGAAGGGGGGTGTCGAGGGAGGGAAGGGGAGAGTCGAGGGTGGGCAGGGGTGAGTCCAGGGTGGGAAGGGGGGAGTCAAGGATGGGACGGGTTAAGTCAAGGGTGGGAAGGGTAGATCAAGGGTGGGATGTGGGGAGTAAAGGGTGGGAAGGGGGAGTCAAGTGTGGGAAGGGAGGAGTAAAGGGTGGGAAGGGGGGTGTCAGGGGTTGGAAGGGGGGAGTCAAAGGTGGGAAGGGGGAATCAAAGGTGGGAAGGGTTAAGTCAAGGGTGGGAAGGGGTTAGTCAAGGGTGGGAAGTGGGGAGTAAAGGGTGGGAAGGGGGAGTCAAGTGTGGGAAGGGAGGAGTAAAGGGTGGGAAGGGGGGTGTCAGGGGTTGGAAGGGGGGAGTCAAAGGTGGGAAGGGGGAATCAAAGGTGGGAAGGGTTAGGGTTAGGGTTAGGAGAAAAGGTGGGAAGGGAGGAGTCAAGGGTTGGAAGGGAGGAGTAAGTGTGGGAAGGGGGGAGTAATGGGTGGGAAGGGGGTAGTCGATGGTAGGAAGGGGGGTAGTCCAGGGTGGGAAGGGGGGCAGTCGAGTGTGGGAAGGGGGGGAGTCGAAGCTGGGAAGGGGGGGTTGAGGGTGGGAAGGGTCGTAGTTGAGGGTGGGAAGGAGGGGTGTCGAGGGTGCGAAGGGGGGAGTCGAGGGTGGGAAGGGTGTAAGTCGAGGGTGGGAAGGGGGAGTTGAGGGTGGGAAGGGGGCATTCAAGGGTGGGAAGGGGTGAGTCGAGGGTGGGAAGTGGGGGAGCCGAGGGTAGGAAGGGGTGGTGTCGAGGGTGGGAAGGGGTGGAGTCGAGTTTTGGAGGGGGTAGTAGAGTGTGGGAAGAGGGAGAGTCGAGGGTGGGAAGTGGGGAGTCGAGGGTGGGATTGGGGGAGTCGAGGGTGGGACGGGGGAGTCGAGGGTGGGACGGGGTGTGTCGAGGGTGGGAAGGCGGGGATTCGAGGGCGGGAAGGGGTTAGTCAAGGTTGGGAAGAGGGGAGTCGAGGGTGGGAAGTGGGAGAGTCAAGGGCGGGAAGGGGGTAGTCGAATGCGGGAAGATGGGAGTCGAGTGTAGGGAGTGGGGGAGTCGAGGGGGCGAAGGGGGGGAGATGAGAGTGGAAAGTGGGGGGGTCGAGGGTGGGAAGGGGTGGAATCGAGAGTGGGTAGGGGGGGAGTCGAGGGTGGGAAGAGGGGAGTCGAGGGCGGGAAGGGCGGAGTCGAGCGCGGGAAGGGGGAGTCGAGTGTGGGAAGGGCGGAGTCGAGGGCGGGAAGGGGGTAGTCAAGGGTGGGAAGAGGCGAGTCGAGGGTGGGAAGTGGGAGAGTCGAGGGCGGGAAGGGGGTTGTCAAGGGTGGGAAGGGGGGATTCAAGGGTGGGATGGTGGGAGTCGAGGGTGGGAAGGGGGGTGTCAAGTGTGGGAAGGGGGTTGAAAGGTTGGGAAGGGGGTAGTCGAGGGTGGGAAGGGGGGAGTCGAGGGTGGGATGGTGGGAGTCGAGGGTGGGATGGGGGGAGTCGAGGGTGGGAGGGGGGGAGTCGAGGGTGGGAAGAGGGGGAGCCGAGGTTGGGAATGGGGGAAGTCGAAGATGGGAAGGGGTGGAGTCGAGGGTGGGAAGGTGGAGTCGAGGGTGGGAAGGGCGGAGTCGAGGGTGGGAACGGGGGAGTCGAGGGTGGGAAGGGGGGAGTCCAGGGTGGGAAGGGCGGATTCAAGGGTGGGAAGGGGGCACTGTTGGGATTGGAATGTGGGAGTCAAGGGTGGGAAAGGGGGAGTCAAGGGTGGGAAGGGGGGAGTCAAGGTTGGGAAGGGAGGAGTCAAGGGTGGGAAGGGGGGAGTCAAGGGTGGGAATGGGGGAGTCAAGGGTGGGAAGGGGGGAGTAAAGGGTGGGAAGGGGGGAGTTAAGAGTTGGAAGGGGGGAGTCAAAGGTGGGAAGGGGGGTGTCAAAGGTGGGAAGTGTTAGGGTTAGGTTCAAAGGTGGGAAGGGAGGAGTCAAGGGTTGGAAGGGAGGAGTAAATGTGGGAAGGGGGGAGTAATGGGTGGGAAGGGGGTAGTCGAGGGTGGGAAGGGGGGCAGTCCAGGGTGGGAAGGGGGGGAGTCGAGTGTGGAAAGGGGGGAGTCGAAGGTGGGAAGGGTGGGGTCGAGGTTGGGAAGGGTCGGAGTCGAGGGTGGGAATGAGGGGAGTCGAGGGTGCAAAGGGGGGAGTCGAGGGTGGGAAGGGGGGAGTCGAGGGTGTGAAGGGGTAGTTGAGGGTGGGAAGGGGCAGTCGAGGGTGGGAAGGAGGGAGTCGAGGGTGGGAAGTGGGGGAGTCGAGGGGGGAAAGGTGGAGTCGAGAGTGGGAAGGGGTGGAGTCGAGGTTTGGAGGGGGGAGTCGAGTGTGGGAAGGGGGGAGTCGAAGGTGGGAAGGGTGGGGTCGAGGTTGGGAAGGGTCGGAGTCGAGGGTGGGAAGGAGGGGAGTCGAGGGTGCAAAGGGGGGAGTTGAGGGTGGGAAGGGGGGGAGTCGAGGGTGGGAAGGGGTAGTTGAGGGTGGGAAGGGGCAGTCGAGGGTGGGAAGGAGGGAGTCGAGGGTGGGAAGTGGGGTAGTCGAGGGGGGAAAGTTGGAGTCGAGAGTGGGAAGGGGTGGAGTCGAGGTTTGGAGGGGGGAGTCGAGTGTGGGAAGGGGGGGTCGAGGGTGGGAAGGGCAGGGTTGAGGGTGGGAAGGGGGCAGTCGAGGCTGGGAAGGGGGGAGTCGAGGGTGGGAAGGGGGGAGTCGAGGGTGGGAAGTGGGGAGTCGAGAGTGGGATGGGGGAGTCGAGGGTGGGACGGGGGAGTCGAGGGAGGGGCGGGGGAGTCGAGGGTGGGACGGGGGGGAGTCGAGGGTATGAAGGGGGGATTCGAGGGTGGGAAGGGGGTAGTCAAGGGTGGGAAGAGGCGAGTCGAGGGTGGGAAGTGGGAGAGTCGAGGGCGGGAAGGGGGCTGTCAAGGGTGGGAAGGGGGGATTCAAGGGTGGGATGGTGGGAGTCGAGGGTGGGAAGGGGGGTGTCAAGTGTGGGAAGGGGGTTGAAAGGGTGGGAAGGGGGTAGTCGAGGGTGGGAAGGGGGGAGTCGAGGGTGGGATGGTGGGAGTCGAGTGTGGGATGGGGCAGTCGAGGGTGGGAAGGGGGGAGTCGAGCGTGGGAAGGGGGGGAGCTGAGGTTGGGAATGGGGGAAGTCGAAGGTGGGAAGGGGTGGAGTCGAGGGTGGGAAGGGGGAGTCGAGGGTGGGAAGGGGGAGTCGAGGGTTGGAAGGGGGGAAGTCGAGGGTGGGAAGGGGGGGAGTCCAGGGTGGGATGGGGGGTCTCCATGGTGGGAAGGGTTGGAGTCGAGGTGGGAAGGGGTGGAGTCGAGGATGGGAAGGGGTGGAGTCGAGGGTGGGGTGGAGTCGAGGGTGGGAAGGGGGGAGTCGAGGGTGGGAAAGGGGGAGTCGAGGGTGGGAAGGGGTGTGTCGAGGTTGGGAAGGGGGAGTCGAGGGTGTGAAGGGGGGTGTCGAGGGAGGGAAGGGGAGAGTCGAGGGTGGGCAGGGGTGACTCCAGGGTGGGAAGGGGGGAGTCAAGGGTGGGACGGGTTAAGTCAAGGGTGGGAAGGGGTTAGTCAAGGGTGGGAAGTGGGGAGTAAAGGGTGGGAAGGGGGAGTCAAGTGTGGGAAGGGAGGAGTAAAGGGTGGGAAGGGGGGTGTCAGGGGTTGGAAGGGGGGAGTCAAAGGTGGGAAGGGGGAATCAAAGGTGGGAAGGGTTAGGGTTAGGGTTAGGAGAAAAGGTGGGAAGGGAGGAGTCAAGGGTTGGAAGGGAGGAGTAAGTGTGGGAAGGGGGGAGTAATGGGTGGGAAGGGGGTAGTCGATGGTAGGAAGGGGGGTAGTCCAGGGTGGGAAGGGGGGCAGTCGAGTGTGGGAAGGGGGGAAGTCGAAGCTGGGAAGGGGGGGGTTGAGGGTGGGAAGGGTCGTAGTTGAGGGTGGGAAGGAGGGGTGTCGAGGGTACGAAGGGGGGAGTCGAGGGTGGGAAGGGTGTAAGTCGAGGGTGGGAAGGGGGAGTTGAGGGTGGGAAGGGGGCATTCAAGGGTGGGAAGGGGTGAGTCGAGGGTGGGAAGTGGGGGAGCCGAGGGTGGGAATGGGTGGTGTCGAGGGTGGGAAGGGGTGGAGTCGAGTTTTGGAGGGGGTAGTAGAGTGTGGGAAGAGGGAGAGTCGAGGGTGGGAAGTGGGGAGTCGAGGGTGGGATGGGGGGAGTCGAGGGTGGGACGGGGGAGTCGAGGGTGGGACGGGGGTGTCGAGGGTGGGAAGGCGGGGATTCGAGGGCGGGAAGGGGTTATTCAAGGTTGGGAAGAGGGGAGTCGAGGGTGGGAAGTGGGAGAGTCAAGGGCGGGAAGGAGGTAGTCGAATGCGGGAAGATGGGAGTCGAGTGTAGGAAGTGGGGGAGTCGAGGGGGCGAAGGGGGGGAGATGAGAGTGGAAAGTGGGGGGGTCGAGGGTGGGAAGGGGTGGAATCGAGAGTGGGTAGGGGGGGAGTCGAGGGTGGGAAGGGGGGAGTCGAGGGCGGGAAGGGCGGAGTCGAGCGCGGGAAGGGGGAGTCGAGTGTGGGAAGGGCGGAGTCGAGGGTGGGAAGGGGGGAGTCGAGGGTGGGAAGGGGGGAGTCCAGGGTGGGAAGGGCGGAGTCAAGGGTGGGAAGGGGGGAGTCAAGTGTGGGAAGGGAGGAGTCAAGGGTGGGAAGGGGGGAGTCAAGGGTGGGAATGGGGGAGTCAAGGGTGGGAAGGGGTGATTCATGGGTGGGAAGGCGGGGGTTCAAGGGTGGGCGGGGTGTATTCAAGGGTGGGAAGTGGTTGTCAAGGTTGGGAAGGGGTTAGTCAAGGATGGGAAGGGGTAAGTCAAGGGTGGGAAGGGGGGAGTAAAGGGTGGGAAAGGGGAGTCAAGTGTGGGAAGGGGGGAGTAAAGGGTGGGAAGGGGGGAGTCAAGAGTTGGAAGGGGGGAGTCAAAGGTGGGAAGGGGGGTGTCAAAGGTGGGAAGTGTTAGGGTTAGGTTCAAAGGTGGGAAGGGAGGAGTCAAGGGTTGGAAGGGAGGAGTAAATGTGGGAAGGGGGGAGTAATGGGTGGGAAGGGGGTAGTCGAGGGTGGGAAGGGGGGGTAGTCCAGGGTGGGAAGGGG
>NW_027598180.1:0-51772 GCF_964194155.1 Cetorhinus maximus
AGCGAGAACACGGTACTGGCGATGGAGGTCGGAGGTCAGAGTGGAACACGCAGAGGTTCTGCTTCTGTTGTGTCGACATTACGGACTAACCGTGTTTCACCAACATTTACAGATGTGGCTAACGGCGTGATGGTGAGGTTGATTGAGGGATAAATATTGGCCAGGGACACAGCGGAGAAACGCCCCCTCTCTCGTCGAGGTAGCGCCATGGGATCTTTTATAGGCATCTGAGCAGGCAGATTGGGACCTCGGTTTAACATCTCATCAGAGAGGTGGCACCTCCAACAGTGCAGCACTCCCTCAGTACTGCCCTGGAGGGTCAGCCTCGAATTTTGTACTCAACCCCTGGAATGGGACTTGAACCTGGATCCTTGTGATTCAGCGCTACCAGCTGACCGGGATTGTCCTCGACGGACGCAGCCGGCTGTGTTGTGTTGGCTGTTGACTGGGCTCTTGCCAGCGAAGCGATGGGGGGGGCCACCGCCCGGGCAACATGGAAGGAGTCGGAGAGCGTGGCCAGGGAGCTGCTCAGCTGGTTCGCTGGCACCTCCGCCACAGACGTCGGGCACCACCCGCACATCAAGCGCGCCCAGATCGACTCTCTGCCCACCTTCCTTCCGCCTGACCGCAAGCGAACAGCCAGCGGGGAAACCAACAATGCAGCTGGGGCTGGGGGAGACTGAAATCAAAGCTGAAAACTCCAGGGAATGGGGAATAAACCCTTTCATTGAATCACCCAGGCGGTAACCAGGCAGACGGTTACAAAAAAACTCTCTCACCCAGTTCCCAAGCACTTTACAGTGGGGTACATACACACAATGAATCGAGGGTAATACTTTGTTAACTGCTTCATAACAAAACTGTTATTCGAAGCTACTCAGGAAGGAGTCTGGGTTTATCTCCTTATGTGGCTCAGTGTCAAATTTTGTTTTCTAACACTCCTGTGATTCACCTTGGGATGTTTCAGTGTTAAGGACGCTATATAAATCCAAGTTGTTGCTGCTTAATGTTGCGAAAGTGGCAGAAACAGGAGCATCATGTTGGAGGAGTGCGAGTTGGGGGTCGGGACGGACAGAGGGAGAGATTTGACACTGAGCTTGGAATGCTCTGTGTAGCTCTGTGTCCCAGACCGATCAACTCTGCGCTCGGACTGAGGACAGTGAGTGAGTGAGAGGGGGAGAGGGCTTGGGCCAGACACGGCTTCAGACTGTCTGATTGGCCGCTCCGCCCAGCCTTGGCTGATCTCCCTCTGGCAGACTGGGTCACAAAGCAGTAAAGAGAAAAGGACCTTGCACTAACATAGCGCCTTTCACCACCTCCGGACATCCCATAGCAGTTTGTAACCGACTAAGTACTTGAGTATTGCAGAAAAAAGACATGTTGTTGAAGCTTTTTGACCTGCACTCATCCGGACAATGTCAAGAATACCAACGTCAGGGGAACAAGAACTTTATAGTGTATGAGGAGAGAGGGTTGATTTCTTGCAGCACTCTCCTCTCCTACAGGAAGGCAAATGATATGTTGGCCTTCATTGCGAGAGGACTTGAGTACAGGAGCAAGGATGTCTTACTGCAGCTGTACAGGGCCTTGGTGAGACCACATCTGGAGTATTGTGTGCAGTTTTGGTCTCCTTACCTAAGAAAGGATATACTTGCCATAGATGGAGTGCGGTGAAGGTTCACCAGGCTGATTCCTGAGATGGCAGGATTGCTGTATGAGGAGAGATTGGGTAGACTAGGTCTGTATTCACTGGAGTTTAGAAGAATGAGAGGGGATCTCATTGAAATATATAAAATTCTGACAGGGATGGACAGACTGGGTGCAGGGATGATATTTCCTCTGGCTGGGGGATCTAGAATAAGGAGTCACTGTCTCAGGATACGGGATAGGACATTTAGGACTGAGATGAGGAGAAACTTCTTCACTCAGAGGGTGGTGAAGCTGTGGAATTCTCTACCACAGAAGCTGTGGAGGCCAAGTCACAGAATATATTTAAGAAGGAAATAGGTAGATTTCTGGACTCTAAAGGTGTCAGGGGGTATGGGGAGAGAGAGGGAGTATGACATTGAGATAGAGGGTCAGCCATGATCATCTTGAATGGTGCAGCAGGCTCGATGGGCTGAATGACCCACTCCTGCTTCTATGTTCTCTGTTTCTACAGGGCTGTTAGGGAGGGAGTTCCAGTATTTTGACCCAGTGGCAGCGAAGGAATGACGATATATTTCCAAGTCAGGATGGGGAGTGACTTGGAGGGGAATTTCCAGGTGGTGGTGTTCCCATGTATCTGCCGCCCTTGTCCTTCTAGATGGCAGAGGTCGTGGGTTTGGAAGGTGCTGTCTGAGGAGCCTTGGTGCGTTGCTGCAGTGCACCTTGTAGATGGTACACACTGTGTGGTCTCACTGGAGCCGTGTACAATTGCAGCAAGATTTCTTCATCCCTGCGCTCCCACCCCCACTGAGCCTCAGCTGACCCTCTGTTAGCCAGGCCTCAGGGCATTGGTGTCATTTGTATCTGTGTGATATATCTGTGTGATATATCTGTGTGATATATCTGTGTGATATATCTGTGTGATGTATCTGTGTGATGTATCTGTGTGATATATCTGTGTGATATATCTGTGTGATATATCTGTGTGATATATCTGTGTGATATATCTGTGTGATATATCTGTGTGATGTATCTGTGTGATGTATCTGTGTGATGTATCTGTGTGATATATCTGTGTGATATATCTGTGTGATGTATCTGTGTGATGTATCTGTGCGATGTATCTGTGCGATGTATCTGTGCGATATATCTGTGCGATATATCTGTGCGATATATCTGTGCGATATATCTGTGTGATATATCTGTGTGATATATCTGTGTGATGTATCTGTGTGATGTATCTGTGTGATATATCTGTGTGATATATCTGTGTGATGTATCTGTGTGATGTATCTGTGTGATGTATCTGTGTGATATATCTGTGTGATATATCTGTGTGATATAACTGTGTGATATATCTGTGTGATATATCTGTGTGATGTATCTGTGTGATGTATCTGTGTGATGTATCTGTGTGATGTATCTGTGTGATGTATCTGTGTGATGTATCTGTGCGATGTATCTGTGCGATATATCTGTGCGATATATCTGTGCGATATATCTGTGCGATGTATCTGTGCGATGTATCTGTGCGATGTATCTGTGCGATGTATCTGTGCGATGTATCTGTGCGATGTATCTGTGCGATGTATCTGTGCGATGTATCTGTGCGATATATCTGTGCGATATATCTGTGCGATATATCTGTGTGATATATCTGTGTGATGTATCTGTGTGATGTATTTGGATGATGTGATGTATCATGTTTTTGCAACTGACTAGGGCCTGTGTTACCCTTGGTAACAGCGCCAGACTGAGTGATGGTTTCATTCAAGTTTGTTTTCTGATGGAAACCTATTAGTTCAATGCTCCGGGCTATCCAGGCATCTGGTGAGAAACTGCGGACTCCTGTGGTCTAGTCACGGTGTGCGGACTGAAGCGATGCTGAGTTTATTTGATAGGGTGTCACAGGGGAATCACAAACTGTGCCTGGGGAGCTGCGAGTAGGTAACAACACTGAAATAATGGCAAGAACTTGCACTTGTACAGCAACAGGAGAGGACAATTCAGCCCATCAAGCTGCTCCACTACTCCGTTACCCTCCTCTTTAAATCCTTGCGTATGGTCACAATCACTGAATTACTTATTGATATGGGGTCCCTGCTGTAATAAAGACAGGCTCGGATTCTGCACAGAAAGCTCCCGTGGGCATCAGTGAAATTAAAGAGCTGGTAATCTGCTCCGGGTGAGATACTCTTCCTTTTATCTTCAAAAATAAACTGCACAATTTAAGAGAAATCTTTACAGGTGCACACTTACCTGAGGATTTCTTGCCCAGAGTTACAGAACGGTTACAGCATAGGAGGGGGTCATTTGGCCTATTGTGCTTGTGTTGGAGTTCCAAAGGAGCAGTTCACCTAGTGCCATTCCCCCCTCCTCTGCCCCTAACCCTGCACGTTCTTCCTTTTCAGGTGACGATCCAACTCCCTCTTGAACGCCTCGATTGAACCTGCCTCCAACACCCTCTCAGGCAACGCGTTCCAGTTCTGCCCCGCAGCCTCCCTGCCCCACACTGGAGGGCTGCCCCTTTAAAGGCCGGCGGTGAATTCGCTGGCACAGCTCAGTCGATCGTTCTCCCCAGCAAAGCCAGGGCTGGGCTATCGCTCGTAGACAATCCCTCTCAGAACCAGCTAATCCCGGCCTCCACCTCGCTCAGCATCTTTCCCATTATCTGACAACGTCAAAGCTTCACATGGGCCTGATTGTTGTCACCCTGATATTTTGTTATCCGTTCGTGGGATGTGGGCATCAGTGGCAAGGCCAGCATTTGTTACCCACCATGAATTACCCTTTGAAGGCAGTTAAGAGTCAACCACATTGCTGTGAGTCATTGTAGGCCAGACCAAGCAAGGATGGCAGTGAAAGGACATCAGTGAACTAGATGGGTTTTTAATGACAAAAAAAAATGATAGCCTCATGATCACCATTACTACTTTTCAATTCCAATTTTTAAAAAATTAATTAAATTCCCTCAGCTGCCAGGGTGGGCTTTGAACCCATGTCCCCAGAGCATTAGCCTGGGTCCCTGGTTTTAGTGACATTAGCACTAGCTCCTCTAGTCAATTACTCCAGCATTCGCTCGCAGTCATATTCAGATTGCTACCACTTTCAACTCAAACAGTCAGATTCACTTCGTTCACTTAAATTGACACTGAGATAAAGAGGGTGGCAATTAACCGGAATGTTCTGCGGCTGCTAGTATGTTGCATTTCCAAGAATATCCATTAACGTTCTCCAGAATTGTAATCACCAGCACATAATGTAATTTGTCACACTACTTTACGTTGCTCATAGGATAGTCCAGCACTTCCTGGAGGAGGATGTGAAAACCTTGGTCACCGTGGTATGAGTCAGATGGTTAATGTTGGTCACCGTGGTATGAGTCAGATGGTTAATGTTGGTCACCGTGGTGTGAGTGAGATGGTTAATGTTGGTCACCGTGGTGTGAGTCAGATGGTTAATGTTGGTCACCGTGGTATGAGTCAGATGGTTAATGTTGGTCACCGTGGTATGAGTCAGATGGTTAATGTTGGTCACTGTGGTGTGAGTGAGATGGTTAATGTTGGTCACCGTGGTATGAGTCAGATGGTTAATGTTGGTCACTGTGGTGTGAGTCAGATGGTTAATGTTGGTCACCGTGGTGTGAGTCAGATGGTTAATGTTGGTCACCGTGGTGTGAGTCAGATGGTTAATGTTGGTCACCGTGGTATGAGTCAGATGGTTAATGTTGGTCACTGTGGTGTGAGTGAGATGGCTAATGTTGGTCACCGTGGTATGAGTCAGATGGTTAATGTTGGTCACCGTGGTGTGAGTGAGATGGCTAATGTTGGTCACTGTGGTGTGAGTGAGATGGCTAATGTTGGTCACCGTGGTGTGAGTCAGATGGTTAATGTTGGTCACCGTGGTGTGAGTGAGATGGTTAATGTTGGTCACTGTGGTGTGAATGAGATGGTTAATGTTGGTCACTGTGGTGTGAGTGAGATGGTTAATGTTGGTCACTGTGGTGTGAGTGAGATGGCTAATGTTGGTCACTGTGGTGTGAGTGAGATGGTTAATGTTGGTCACCGTGGTGTGAGTGAGATGGTTAATGTTGGTCACTGTGGTGTGAGTGAGATGGTTAATGTTGGTCACTGTGGTGTGAGTGAGATGGTTAATGTTGGTCACTGTGGTGTGAGTGAGATGGTTAATGTTGGTCACTGTGGTGTGAGTGAGATGGTTAATGTTGGTCACTGTGGTGTGAGTCAGATGGTTAATGTTGGTCACTGTGGTGTGAGTCAGATGGTTAATGTTGTCTTTCAGGTCTGCTCGTGGCTAAGAAGCAAACTTCTGAAATTCATTTTTGGCGTTTAATCTGTCTGTTGGCACGGTTTTGTTTTTGTTTTGTAAAGAGTATCAGTGCCGAGGTGAGTTTGTGTCCAGTTTTCTGCCACTCATGGTCATTGTCCACCTCTCTCTGGCCACGGAGAGCTTGGTGCTGTTCAGAGGCAAAAAAGGCTTCTGAGCAGAACTGCCCAGGCTCATTCACATCCTCTGGGAGCATCTGGAAGGTTTTCTACTCTTGGTGCCAGCCAACCTTAACGGGATAGGGGTGGTGGGGCACAGGGAGTGGGGGGGAACATATCTTTCCAGGCCCTTGTCTCCATGGGGATGACTGTTCCCTGTGCGCAGACACTAGGTAATGGTGGGAGGATGAAGGATGGAGATCCAACCATTACCACTGGGCCTCTGGTCAGCTTGGCGATGCTCTGGGATTTCCACCCTTGGGGAACACTGGGCCTGGGCCCACACTGGGGGCAACCAATGAATGGCAGGGGGTGGGGTGGGAGGAAGGGGTGATTCCCAGCCTGAGAATCCCCTTCCCTCAACGGTTGAGGGCCTGTTGTCTAGGATACCCGGTCAAGGTTCCTTAGACAGCACCTTCCAAATCCACAACCCCTACCACCCAGAAGGACAAGGGCAGCAGATAGACGGGAACACCACCACCTGGAAGTTCCCTCCAAGTCACTCACCATCCTGACTTGGAAATATATCATCGTTCCTTCACTGTCGCTGGGTCAAAATCCTGGAACTCCCTTCCTAACAGCACTGTGGGTGTACCTACACCACATGGACTGCAGCGGCTCAAGAAGGCAGCTCACCACCACCTTCTCAAGGGCAATTAGGGGTGGGCAATAAATGCTGGCCTAGTTAGCGATGCCCTCATCCCATAAATGAATAAAAAGCAAGCCATGGAATTTAATGGAGAAGTATGAGGTGATACATTTTGGCATTAGGGACAGGGAGAGGGAATATAAACTTAATCGTACAGCTCTAAAGAGTGTGCAGTGACAGAGGGACCTGGGGGTTCATGTATGGATCTTTGGAGGTGGGAGGACATAATGAGAGAGCGGTTAACAAAGCATACGGGATCTTGGCTTCATGAATAGAGGCGTTGAGTACAAAAGCAGGGACGTTATACTGAACCTTTAGGAAGTTCTGCAACTAGAATATTGTGTCCAGTTCTGGTCACCGCACTTTGGGAAGGTTGTGAGGGACTTGAGAGGATGCAGAGGGACATTTACCAGAATGGGCCCGGGGATGGGGGGGTTTTAGCTACAAGGTTAGGCTGGAGAAGCTGGGGTTGTTCCCCTTGGAGTAAAGGAGATTGAGAGGAGATTTGATAGAGGGGGGACAAGGTTATCTCAGGTTTAGATAAAGTAGACACAGAAAAGCTGTTCCCATTAGCTGATGGTTTCAAGGAGATTTAAGATTTTGGGCAAGTGATGCAGCGGGGGGAATGTGAGGAAGAACTTGTTTACGCAGCGAGTGGTACTGACCTGGAACTCGCTGCCCGCGAGGATGGTGGAGGCAGAGGCGATGAATGACTTTGAAAGCACTTTGGATGGACACTCGAGGGGAATAAACTTGCGGGGCTAAAGGGATATAGTGGGGGGAATGGGGCAGACTGGATTGCTCAACAGAGAGCCAGCATGGTTTTGATGGGCCAAGTGGCCTCCTCCTGTGTCATAATGGCTCTCGGGCTCGATGACACTGGTGGCCTTCGCATTGGTGAGGTCCCAGCAGCGAAGCCAGAAGGTTGGAAGTTGGGAGGTGGGGGTGGGGGGGCGGGGAGAAGTGGGGAGGGGTGAGGGGGGGGAGGTGGGGTGCGGTTTTTGGTGAAGTTGCTCTTTTTGTCCTGCAGGACATGGTTCATTTTCAAGCTAAGAGGCCCCTGGCTGCAGTTAGCCTGACAGAGCCCGTTAGTGACCGGTTGCCAACCATCCAGGGTTTTCCTGAAGTCTCCAGTCAATGAAGATTAACCCAGACCCCCCATAGTGAGTAAAACCCCCTGGAAGAGGCATTGCAAAACAAAACTATTGTCTTTCCACATACGCTTGGAAAACTACTTCTAGAAATATTAGGGGGATAAAACGAGTGTTTTTCTGGGCTCGTGCAAGGAGGGAGGTCATGTGATGAAGCCTCCAGGAATATGCCCAGCTGGAGTTGGCCTGTACATCCAATCTGGTTTTCTCTGTTTCCTCTCACAAGCCCTCGTTGCTGCCCAGTGAAGTCCACGGTTATTATCTGTTGTGTACAGATCCCTCCTCGAGCTCCCTCTGCAGAGATATTCAGCGATCCGTGCCCACCCTCCCCCACAGCTCCTCAAGACAAAACTTTAACCAAAAGCTGTTACATTCAGTCCGTTTCTGAGGGGGGGGGAACGATGACGCGTTGACCTTGGGAAGTGGTTATATTTATCGAGTGTTTATCCTGTTTAGGATCAGACACTGGAGTTGGGGGAGCTGAAAACATACAGAGTGTGTGAGTGTGTGTGTGTGAGTGAGTGTGTGAGTGAGTGTGTGAGTGTGTGAGTGAGTGTGTGAGTGAGTGTGTGTGTGTGTGTGAGAGTGTGTGAGTGTGTGTGTGTGTGTGTGAGAGAGTGTGTGCGTATATATATCTCCCGGAGCCAGGGTCAAACAGTGCATCAGCAAGTGGCGGGGGTGGATTCACGCAATCGCTTAGTGTGAGTTTTCTGTTCAGGGTCAAATGGTTTGCTGAAGATGCCTTTTTTTTGCCAAGCCCAGGATAAAATCCACAGTTTGGAAGATGTGAGGCAGCTGACAGGGCCCTCGAGCCTGTCCCATCATTCCACTCTGCCTTACCTCCATTTCCCTGCTCTTGCTCCAATCTCTTGGTGCCGTTAGCCAACAGAAGGGGAGACATGCGAATTAGGAGCAGGAGTAGGCCACTCGGCCCCTCGAGCCTGGCTGATCTGATTTCTCGCATATCCCATATAACTTTTCACCCACCCTTGTCAATCAAGAACCCATCTGGCTCCACCTTAAAAATATTCAAAGACCCTGCTTCCACCGCCTTTCGAGGAAGAGAGTTCCAAAGACTCACCACCCTCTGAGAGAAAACATTTCTCCTCATCTCTGTCTTAAATGGGCGACCCCTTATTTTTAAGCAGTGACCCTTAGTTCTAGATTCTCTCACAAGTGGAAACATCCTCTCCACATGGACCTTTACAGGGCCCCTCAGGATCTTATATGTTTCAATCAAGTTGCCTCTTACACTTCTAAACTCAGGCAGCTACAAGCCTCGCCTGTCCAACCTTTCCTCACAAGACAACCCACACATTCCTGGTATTAGCCTAGTAAACCTTCTCTGAACTGCTTCCAATGCGTTTACACCCTTCCTAAAATAAGGAGACCAGTACTGTACACAGTACCCCAGATGTAGTCTTACCCATGTCTGTATAATTGTGGTGGTAACATAACCAGTCTAATAATCGAGAGGCTCACACTAATGCTCTGGGGCCATGGGTTTAAATCTGACCATAGCGGCTGGTGGAATGTGCAGCTTGTAGTGGTCCATACCAGTGATGGTGAGTATTAAATTTATCATTGATTGTTGTAAACACCAGCCTGGGAAGGAAATCTGCCAACCTTACCTGGCCTGGCCTATATGTGATGCCAGACCCACAGCAATGTGGTTGACTCTTAACTGCCCTCTGAAATGGTCTAGCAAGCCACTCAGTTCAAGGGCAATAAATGCTGGCTACATCCATGAAAGGATTTTTTTTTTAAATCTATCGATGTCAGTCTTAAATTTCAATTGACCCAACATCCCTGTCCTTTTGGCTGGAGAGAATTCCAGATTCCCACCACCCTCTGCGTGAACAGTGTTTCCTGATTTCTCTCTTTAACTTGAATGAAGATTTTGTTCTTGATTTCTTCCCCATCTCCCTCCCTCCCGCTCACCCACGCACACAAGGAGCTAGTTTCTCAGTAACTCCTAATCTGTCACACCCCTTCCACGTTTTAAACACGACAGCCCTGGCTTTTCCAGGGTGCATCAGGAACCCAAATGGAACCACCCTCATTCCATCTATATATGTCGGAATTTTCCCGGACATGTTGTGGGTGAGCCCCTGGAGGTGACCTTCACCCTCTAGCAATGAGGGGCTGCTGGGAGCCAATAACAAACATCTCCTGAGCTGGTGGGCTGAGTTCACGGCCGGAGGGGGAATTATCCCAGGGAATGTCCACTGGACTAACAGAACCCGGATAATTCCAACACAAGACCATCCAAAGCTCAGCGACGGACATACGAACTACGAGCAGGAGTAGGCCACTCGGCCCCTCGAGCCTGAACTTGCATTTCTGTAGCGCCTTTCACAACCTCAGAACGTCCCAAAGTGTTTTTACGACCAATCGAGTACCTAATGAAGCTGCCATGCAAATTTGTGCACAGAAGCTCCCACAAACAGCGGTGAGATAAGGGTTAGATAATCTGTTTGTCTGATGTTGCTTGAGGGATAGGTATTGATCGGGACAGCAGGGAGAACAGCCCTGTTCTCCATTGATATAGTGCCATGGGATTTTTGACACTCACCTGGGAGGGCAGAAAGGGCCTCGCTGTAACACCTTGGAAAGGAAGATAAATCAATGAGCAGAGTTGTGTGACGGATGAAATGTAAAGTGGACAACAGAGGCTCCTTTCGAATGGTGCGAACTGCTAAGGTTGAAGTTGTAACAGTCAAGGGCTTCAGGAGCTGACACTCGGAACATTGTTAATCACCTTGGGGTTGGAATCAATGGTTATCATTCTGTGCTGAAACAATAGAGGAAGTCCAAGTCCAACAGTCTTGCACGAGGTTCTGATCAGACTGTACATTGGAAAACCAGGAGAACTTGGCAATGAAGGGCACTTGTCCGAACTGGTCTTGTACACCTTGGTGCCAGTACTACTGGTTTTCACTGGGATTTGAACATTTGTTTCCTTCTGGGCAGTGTCTGGCTCTGACCATCCGCTGCTATAGAGAGTGAAATAAAGAGCCCATCGCTGCCCCTTAGCAACAGAGAGTTGTGAGGAATGGCTGAAGGAACTTGGGATTTTCATCCTTGACGCGAGGCAGCTGACAGGTGCCCTCGTAGAGGTGGAAAAAACAATCAGTGGAAGAGGTTAATGAAACCCAACACATTCGCTCAAATTAAACTGTAACTGAGACAAAGGAGAGCACCAGTGCAAACTAACACACTCGGACCCAATCAGGTGTGAGGCTTAGCGCAGTCGTATCACTCTCATATCTACGTCGGAAGGTTGTGCATTCAAATCCCATTCCAGAGGCTGAGAATCATGCAATACAGAAGGAGGCCATTCAGCCCTTCATGCCTGCTCTATGCCAAGAGCTGTCCAATTAGTCCCACCTCTCTATTCTTTCTCCATAGCTCTCCTTCTGTTTCCCTTTCCAGTATTCCCCTAATTCCCCTTTTGAAGGCTTCTATTAACTCTGCTTTCACCGCCCTTTCGGGCAGCCTGTTCCAGATTTAAAAAATAATAAATTTGTCTCATCTCCCCCTCTGATTGATCCCCTCGAATCTGCATCTTCTGATGACTCATCCTTCTGCCATTGGGAACAGTTTATCTGTATTTACTCTGTCAAAGCTGTTGGGCATGGCTCAGTTGGTAGTGCTGTTGCTTTACAACCACAAGGTGTGGGCTTCAAGTCCAACTCCAGGACTCGAGCACCAAATTCCAGGCTGACACTCCAGTGCAGTACTGAGGGAGTGCTGCGCTGTCAGAGGTGCCATCTTTCAGATGAGACATTAAACCAAGGCCCCCATCTGCTTGCTCAGGTGGGTGGTGCTGTTTCAAAGTAAGAGTGAGACAGTTGTCCTGGTCAATGTTTATCCTTCAACGAACATTACAGGAGAACAGAATATCTGATCGTCCAGCTCAGACAAGAGATGAATAATATCTGATCTGAAGGGTGTGCCTCTAACAGTGTTGCACTGAGTGTCAGCCCAGGTGAAAGTGCTCATCTCTGGAGTGGTAGCTTTAACCCAGTTTTCATTGATGGGACGGTGTGTCAGCGTTACAGGAACTTGGCGCTAGGCCGGTAAGATTTTTCCATCGGTTTCAGATCCATTATTCATGTTGAGTGTTTGGTATCATGAATACTGCAGTGTTCCTTCCGTTCACACAATTGCTGTACCTTTGTATAATCCTCCCTTTGACTCAGAGACCTCAGCATCCTTGTATCCATGGAGGTGAGATTGATAACAGATTTGCCAATAAGTGTCTGCATTCTCCCTTTTGCTCAGCATTACAGAGTGGAGAGGGTCCTGGGCCATTGCTCTTACTGACTCAATAAGTGGCCAATGATAGGGGAACAATTGGGACAACTGCAGCACAGTAAATTGCTGAGCTGGGGCTCAGGAAATTCTGGAGCCCCTCCGCCTCCTCATTTGATTTATTCCAGACTTCCCTTTCCTCTTTGACCCTTTCAGTGCCGCACTCCAGCTTTTTTCTTATTCAGTCACGGGATTGTGAGCTTCGCTGGCTGGGCCAGCATTTATTGCCCATCCCTAGTTGCCCTTGAGAAGGTGGTGGTGAGCTGCCTTTTTGAACCGCTGCAGTCCATGTGGTGTAGGTACACCCACAGTGCTGTTAGGGAGGGAGTTCCAGGATTTTGACCCAGCAACAGTGAAGGAACGGTGATATATTTCCAAGTCAGGATGGTGAGTGACTTGGAGGGGAACCTCCAGGTGGTTGTGTTCCCATCTATCTGCTGCCCTCATCCTTCTAGGTGGCAGTGGTCATGGGTCTGGAAGGTGCTGTCGAAGGAGCCTTGGTGAATTCCTGCAGTGCATCCTGTAGATGGTACACACTGCTGCTACTGTGCGTCGGTGGTGGAGGGAGTGAATGTTTGTGGATGGGGTGCCAATCAAGTGGGTTGCTTTGTCCTGGATGGTGTCAAGCTTCTTGTGTTGTGGGAGCCGCACTCATCCAGGAAAGTGGGGAGTATTCCATCACACTCCTGACTTGTGCCTTGTAGTTGGTGGACAGGCTTCGGGGAGTCAGGAGACGAGTTACTTGTCGCTCGATTCCTAGCCTCTGACCTGCTCTTGTAGCCACAGTATTTATATGGCTAGTCCAGTTCAGTTTCTGGTCAATGGCAACCCCCAGGATGTTGATAGTGGGGGATTCAGTGATGGTAATGCCATTGAACATCAAGGGGCGATAGTTGGATTGTCTCTTGTTGGAGATTATCATTGCCTGGCACTTGTGTGGCACAAATGTTACTTGCCACTTGTCAGCCCCAAGCCTGGGTATTGTCCAGGTCTTGCTGCATTTGGACATGAACTGCTTTAGTATCTGAGGAGTCGCGAATGGTGCTGAACATTGTGCAATCATCAGCGAACATCCCCACTTCTGACCTTATGATGGAAGGATGGTCATTGGTGAAGCAGCTGAAGATGGTTGGGCCGAGGATACTACCCTGAGAAACTCCTGCAGTGATGTCCTGGAGCTGAGATGACTGACCTCCAACAACCACCTTCCTTTGTGCTAGATATGACTCCAACCAGCAGAGAGTTTTCCCCCTGATTCCAGTTTTGCAAGGGCTCCTTGATGCCACACTCGGTCAAATGCTGCCTTGATGTCACCTTGGGAATTCAGCTCTTTTGTCCATGTTTGATCCAAGGCTGTAATGAGGTCAGGAGCTGAGTGGCCCTGGCAGAACCCAAACTGGGCGTCAGTGAGTAGGTTATTGCTAAGCAAGTGCTGCTTGATAGCACAGTTGATGACCCCTTCCATTACTTTACTGATGATCGAGAGTAGACTGATGGGGCGGTAATTGGCCAGGTTGGATTTGTCCTGCTTATTGTGTACAGGACATACCTGGGCAATTTTCCAGATAGCCGGGTAGGTGCCAGTGTTGTAGCTGTACTGGAACAGCTTGGCTAGGGGTGCGGCAAGTTCTGGAGCACAAGTCTTCAGTGCTATTGCCGAAATGTCACGTGGAGTGAATGGAATTGGCTGAAGACTGGCATCTGTGATGCTGGGGATCTCCGCAGGAGGCCAAGGTGGATCATCCACTTATCTGTAAGGTATGATTCTGTGAGGATGACTATGTCAGACTGTTGCTTGACTAGTCTGTGAGACAACTCTCCCAATTTTGGCATCAGCCCCCAGATGTTAGTGAGGAGGACTTTGCAGGGTCGACAGGGCTGCGATTGCCGTTGTCGTTTCCGGTGCCTAGGTCGATGCCAGGCAGCCCATCCAGCTTCATTCCTTTTTTGTGTCTTTGTAGTGGTTTGTTACAACTGAGTGGCTCTTGCTTGGCCATTTCAGAGTCAACCACATTGCTGTCTTTTTGGGTGAGATGTTAAACCGAGGCCATGTGCTATTCTGAAGGAGAACCGGGGGAATTCTCCGTGTTGATGCCACAACCAGATTGTCTGGTCATTATCACATTGGTGTTTATGGGATCTTGCTTTGTGCAAATTAGCTGCAGTGTGTCCTGACTAGACCCCAAAAGTACTTCATTGATTGTAAATTCCCCAATTCCCTGAGACAGGTCCTCCACTTTAGTTTTCAATGCCTGGAGTTTAAAGAGCTTAAATAAAAGTAGAAAGTGCTGGTTTTTCTCAGCTGGTTTGGCAGCGTCTGTGGAGAAGGGAAGAGAGCTAATGTTTCACGTCCAATATGACTCCTCTTCGGAACTGGAAAGGTGGAAATGTGATGGGATTTAGGCTGTTGGAAAAGCGGGAGAGGGGCAGGAGGAGCAGAAGAGAAGGTCAGGGATAGGTGAGAGGGCAGGGGAGATTAAATGATAAAGATGCCATGGAACCAGAGGCAGAGGGAGTGGTAATGATAGTATTGAAGAAACAAAGGATTTGTGGGTGTGAATAGCAGAATAAAGGTCAGCGTTGTCTGAAAGCAGAAACATGAGAACAAGATACAGACTGGCACCAGGTGGGGAAATATTCCAAATGGAGGACAGAGCTCATGATCCAGAGTTATTAAACTCGATGCTGAGTCCAGAAACTTGTAGAGTGTCTAATTATTTTATCTTAAAATTCTCATCCTTGTTCTTAAACCCCTCCATTGCCTCTTCCCTCCCTCCCTATCTCTGTAAGCTCCTCTAACCCCACAACCCTCCCAGATCTCAGTGTTCCTCCAATCCTGGCCACTCGCACGTTGCCAAGATTCATTGGCCGTGCCTTCAGCTGCCTGGACCCCCAAGCTCTGGGACTCCCCCCCTAAACATCCCAGACTCTCTGCTTCTCTCTCCCCCACCCCCCCTTTTAAATCCTATCCCTTGGCCTAAGCTTTTGGTCAGCAGGCCTAAGGTTGCGGCTCCATGTCAGATTCAAGTTGTTGTTGTGCTGCAGCAGGTTCAGGGTTCGCTTTTTTTCTAGATGCGCCCTTTGCTTTGAAACATCTTCAACATCGCAGGCGTGTCAAACCCACGTGTGACCCGCCATTTTCAAACCCTCTGGGCTGCGCCTGGCTGGCATTTATTCAGCCAGAAACT
Source organism: Cetorhinus maximus (assembly GCF_964194155.1). NCBI lineage: Eukaryota > Metazoa > Chordata > Chondrichthyes > Lamniformes > Cetorhinidae > Cetorhinus > Cetorhinus maximus. The sequence continues at coordinate 15,455 of NW_027598180.1, forward strand.
CCGACGGATCAGAAGCCTTTTAAGGGCTGCCGCTTTGATGGAAAACTTTTTATTTCTGAAATACGCGCAGTGCAGCGCCCTACACTGAGGCCGTGAGGGAAGGGGAAACTTAAACTTGACTCGAGCCCCTGTTTTCCTGCGATGAAGATCCTGTCTTAGACGCTCCGTGGAACTGGCTAAAGTGCTCCGTTGAAGGAAGAACAACTTCGAGACGCAGGCACCAAGAGGAGACGGGAGATCCATTTGCACAGAGCCTCCATCTGTTTTTGGCCCATCCAGTTTTCTGACTGAAGCCTCGACCCGATTCAGAAAGTACCTGCCTGCTAGCTGGTGGCTTATGTCCCAAATCGGGTCGCTTGATAGTCCAGAACTTGGATATTACGGAACAGAGAGATGCTGTTGGAGCTTTACCTCTTGCACTCCTTGGGACAAATGCAAGAATGTCAAATTTTAAATGACCACAACAATTTGTACCGCAAGAGAAGAGTGTGGAGTCACCAATCAGTTAACCAACCAAGTTGGTAATGCAGATGCAGCAAGTGATTAGGAAGCCAGTTGGAATTTTGGTGTTTATTGCCGGGGGAATGGAATATACATGTAGGGAAGTTTTACTGCAACTGTACTGGCCCTTGGTGAGGCCACATTTGGAGCACTGTGTACAGTTTTAGCCTCCTTATTTGAAAAAAGATATAATTGCGTTAAAGGCAGTTCAGAGAAGGTTCACTTGGCTCATTCCTGGGATGAGGAGCTTATCTTATAAAGAACGATTGAACTGGTTGGGCCCATACCCATCGGAGTTTAGAAGAATGAGCGGTGATCTTATTGAAACATGGAAGATCTTGAGGGGACTTTAGGGTGGATACCCGCAGGATGTTTCTGCTTGTGGGGGAGACTAGAACTCAGGAACAAAGTCTGAGAATAAGAGGTCTTCCTTTAAGACTGAGATGAGGAGGATTTTCTTTCTCCCCTCGGGTTGTTAGCCTGTGGAATTCTCTTCCCCAGAAAGCAGTGGAGGCAGGGTCATTGAATATATTAAAGGTGGAGTTAGACAGATTTCTGATAGACAGGGGAGTCAAGGGTTATGGGTCAAGGGTTATGGGGGGGGGCAGACAGGAATGTGGAGTTGAGACCACAACCAGATCAGCCATGACCCCATTGAATGGCGGAGCAGGCTTGAGGGGCCGAATGGCCTCCTCCTTGCTCCTAAGTCCCTGGGTTCCCGTGTTCCAACCAGTACTCTTTTCTCCAGCAGTGTAAATTGCATTTCTTGCGCTTTCCTGACAATTCCCAGATGAAAAGCTTCAGCCACATGTCTGCCTCTTCAGAAAGACGCTCAAAACCTTGGGCCCAGAGGGCATCATGTGGCTGTCCAGGCAATTTCCTGGCGTTAGCACCAATCGAGCGCTCGGTTACTGACCCGTTTGGAGAGATGGTTAATTGTGTCGTTAAGGGGCGCAGTTTAGGAAGAGAAATGCAGCAACATTTTGAAACTCTGACCCGTATTGAGGCCGTTTGGCCCATTGTCTGTGCCCATCCTTTGAAAGAGTTATCCAATTATCCCCTCCCCTCCTGCTCTTTTCCCTCTTCGAATACTTCTTCTTTTAAATGTGTAGCCAAGTCCCATGAAATATACGTTTTTTTTTTGGAAAGATACACTTTATTCATAAAATACCTGAAAAAACGTGACAAAATATTTCAAAATGGCCATCACCAAAAATGCAATCATACGTTAAAAAGTTTTAGTGGCCCCGTTAAATTTGCCCTCGCTTGCCTCAGGATTTGTCCCATTCTATTTCCTTTCTATGGCGCTCCCTGAACTGGGGCCGATGTAGACTGGGTGCTCACCCACACTGAGTAACCAAAGCGAACCCTCCAAAACCAGTTCAGAATGACACACGAACAATCGGATAATAACACTGTCCCAATCACAGGCCCAACCAGAAAACCCAGGCTTTCTGCTCTCGTTTCGGTGACTCCCTCTGTGGTGGGTTTACCCTCTGTGTGAATTGAACAAATTGCTCTTTCTGCCTTTCTCACAATGGTTCTGTATTTGACACTGAGTATGTGCTAAAGGTATGAATCACTCGAGTGCTGTTTGTTAGTTGGCAGAGTCTGCAATGAGAGTCTAATTAAAGAGGGATGTGTGGTTAGGCACTGTCAATGCTGGAGATACCACAGGGATGTAGTTGACTGGTATTTTCATCTATTTAAATATTCAGACTATTATTCTTCCCCACCCTGGTCAGATTCTGTTCCCTGGATAAACAAGTGACACCCATTTCTGCTTAATAAATACCTCACTATTCCCCCATGGTTAACGAGACATTCCATTAACCACTAACCATTCGCACACACACACACACACACACACTGTACCCCATCCAACTCCCCACCCTCTCACACACACACTGTACCCCATCCAACTCCCCACCCTCTCACACACACACATTGTACGCCATCCAACTCCCCACCCTCTCACACACACACTGTACCCCATCCAACTCCCCACCCTCTCTCACACACACACTGTACCCCATCCAACTCCCCACCCTCACACACACACACACTGTACCCCATCCAACTCCCCACCCTCACACACACACACACTGTACCCCATCCAACTCCCCACCCTCACACACACACACACACTGTACCCCATCCAACTCCCCACCCTCTCTCACACACACACTGTACCCCATCCAACTCCCCACCCTCACACACACACACACTGTACCCCATCCAACTCCCCACCCTCTCACACACACACTGTACCCCATCCAACTCCCCACCCTCTCACACACACACACTGTACCCCATCCAACTCCCCACCCTCTCACACACACTGTGCCCCATCCAACTCCCCACCCTCTCACACACACACACTGTACCCCATCCAACTCCCCACCCTCTCTCACACACACACTGTAACCCATCCAACTCCCCACCCTCACACACACACACACTGTACCCCATCCAACTCCCCACCCTCTCACACACACAATGTTCCCCATCCAACTCCCCACCCTCTCACACACACACACACACACTGTAACCCATTCAACTCCCCACCCTCTCTCACACACACACTGTACCCCATCCAACTCCCCACCCTCTCTCACACACACACTGTAACCCATCCAACTCCCCACCCCCTCTCACAAACACACACACACTGTACCCCATCCAACTCCCCACCCCCTCTCACACACACACACACTGTACCCCATCCAACTCCCCACCCCCTCTCACACACACACACACTGTACCCCATCCAACTCCCCACCCTCTCACACACACACACACACACACACTGTACCCCATCCAACTCCCCACCCTCTCACACACGCACTGTACCCCATCCAACTCCCCACCCTCTCACACACACATACTGTACCCCATCCAACTCCCCACCCTCTCACACACACACACACTGTACCCCATCCAACTCCCCACCCTCTCACACACACTGTACCCCATCCAACTCCCCACCCTCTCACATACACACTGTAACCCATCCAACTCCCCACCCTCACACACACACACTGTACCCCATCCAACTCCCCACCCTCTCACACACACACACACACTGTACCCCATCCAACTCCCCACCCTCACACACACACACACTGTACCCCATCCAACTCCCCACCCTCACACACACACACACAGACAAACTGAAACCCATTCAACTCCCCACCCTCTCACACACACACACTGTACCCCATCCAAATCCCCACCCTCACACACACACACACTGTGCCCCATCCAACTCCCACCCTCTCACACACACACTGTACCCCATCCAACTCCCCACCCTCTCACACACACACACTGTACCCCATCCAACTCCCCACCCTCTCACACACACACTGTACCCCATCCAACTCCCCAATCTCTCACACACACACAGTACCCCATCCAACTCCCCACCCTCTCACACACACACTGTACCCCATCCAACTCCCCACCCTCTCACACACACACTGTACCCCATCCAACACCCCACCCTCTCTCACACACACACACACACACTGCACCCCATCCAACTCCCCACCCTCTCACACACACTGCACCCCATCCAACTCCCCACCCTTTCACACACACACTGCACCCCATCCAACTCCCCACCCTCTCACACACACACGCTGCACCCCATCCAACTCCCCACCCTCTCTCACACACACTGTACCCCATCCAACTCCCCACCCTCACACACACACACACACACACTGTACCCCATCCAACTCCCCACCCTCACACACACACACTGTACCCCATCCAACTCCCCACCCTTTCACACACACACTGCACCCCATCCAACTCCCCACCCTCTCTCACACACACACTGTACCCCATCCAACTCCCCACCCTTTCACACACACACTGCACCCCATCCAACTCCCCACCCTCTCTCACACACACTGTACCCCATCCAACTCCCCACCCTCTCTCACACACACACTGTACCCCATCCAACTCCCCACCCTCTCTCACACACACACACACACACACTGTACCCCATCCAACTCCCCACCCTCTCTCACACACACACACACTGTACCCCATCCAACTCCCCACCCTCACACACACACACACTGTACCCCATCCATCTCCCCACCCTCACACACTGTACCCCATCCATCTCCCCACCCTCACACACTGTACCCCATCCATCTCCCCACCCTCACACACTGTACCCCATCCAACTCCCCACCCTCACACACTGTACCCCATCCAACTCCCCACCCTCACACACTGTACCCCATCCAACTCCCCACCCTCTCTCACACACACACACACTGTACCCCATCCAACTCCCCACCCTCACACACTGTACCCCATCCAACTCCCCATCCTCACACACTGTACCCCATCCAACTCCCCACCCTCACACACTGTACCCCATCCAACTCCCCACCCTCACACACTGTACCCCATCCAACCCCCCACCCTCTCTCACTCACACACACACTGTACCCCATCCAACTCCCCACCCTCACACACTGTACCCCATCCAACTCCCCACCCTCACACACTGTACCCCATCCAACTCCCCACCCTCACACACTGTACCCCATCCAACACCCCACCCTCTCACACACACACACTGTACCCCATCCAACTCCCCACCCTCTCACACACACTGTACCCCATCCAACTCCCCACCCTCTCACACACACACACTGTACCCCATCCAACTCCCCACCCTCTCACACACACACACACACACTGTACCCCATCCAACTCCCCACCCTCTCACACACACTGTACCCCATCCAACTCCCCACCCTCTCACACACACACACTGTACCCCATCCAACTCCCCACCCTCTCACACACACACACTGTACCCCATCCAACTCCCCACCCTCTCTCACACACACACACACTGTACCCCATCCAACTCCCCACCCTCACACACACACACACTGTACCCCATCCAACACCCCACCCTCTCACACACACACACACACACACACTGTACCCCATCCAACTCCCCACCCTCTCACACACACACACTGTACCCCATCCAACTCCCCACCCTCACACACACACACTGTACCCCATCCAACTCCCCACCCTCACACACACACACTGTACCCCATCCAACTCCCCACTCTCACACACACACACTGTACCCCATCCAACTCCCCACCCTCACACACACACACTGTACCCCATCCAACTCCCCACCCTCACACACACACACACTGTACCCCATCCAACTCCCCACCCTCACACACACACACACACTACACCCCATCCGACTCTCACCACCACCCCCCCCACACAGTTTTCGTTGTACCCTCTGTCATAAATATCTAGCTCGTGGTCCATAGTAATATTTTAGAGGTAATTTTTAGTTCTGGGAAGACTGTAGAAAATGGGATAAATGCAGCTGAAGCAGTTTGAAGACTATTACACTTAAAAAGTTGGGGCTGTGTTGACTTAAGGGGTTAACAGCTTGAAAGATAAGACCATAAAACAGCAGGTGGGCTTACTGTGCTGGAGAGCTGGAGACATGGTGTCTGCACTGCTGCAAAGAAATGGAGGTGAGAGTTGTTTTGTTTTGGGGGGGTTAGAGCTACAATTAATTTAAAAACATTCAGTGAGCCCTGGAAGGTAACATGGAGATGGGTGGAGCTTAAGGAGGTTGTAGGGTTTCGATGTATCTGTGTGTTTGCTGGGGGAGTGAATGTTCTGCAGCAAGGGTCATGCTGAAAAGGTGTTGCTGTTCGCAGGCTCCAGGCAGCCTAGGTGTTACTGTCAGCAAAACCCAGGAGGTTGGGAACGCAGAGAGGTGAAGAGCTGATCCAGTTCCTGGCCTGTGTGTTGGTTAACACTCATCAATAAAAACCAATTCATAGGCCTCCTCCTGCTGCCCTAGGATTTTACCATTGGCAGAGGGTATCCACTCCTCGTGATGACCTGCTGGCTTGTTGCTGGCTAGGATGTGGGGCAACCTCCTTTCAGGCACCTGTGCCCAATGGATACCACCACCCACCACCCCCCACCCTCCCAGTGTGTTCCCTCTTCCCTGTCCTGTACACAAAAAGCGGGACAAATCCAACCTGGCCAATTACCACCCCATCAGTCTCCATCATCAGCCAAGCAATGGAAGGGGTCATCAACAGTGCTATCAAATGGCACTTGCTCAGCAATAACCTGCTCACTGACGCCCAGTTTGGGGTCTGCCAGGGCCACTCAGCTCCTGACCTCATTACAACCTTAGTTCAAACATGGACAAAAGAGCTGGACTCCCGAGGGTGAGGTGAGAGTGACTGCCCTTGGCCTCAAGGCAGCATTTGATCTAGTGTGGCATCAAGGAGCCCTAGCAAAACTGCCCTAGCAATGGTAATCGGGGTGGGGGGTGGAAACCCTCCGCTGGTTGGAGTCATACCTAGCCCAGGAAGATGGTTGTGGTTATTGGAGGTCAATCATCTCCGCTCCAGGACATCGCTACAGGAGTTCCTCAGGGTAATGTCCTAGACCCAACCATCTTCAGCTGCTTCATCAATGATCGCCCCTCCATCATCAGGTCAGAAGCGGCGAAATTCACTGTTGATTCAAATACAAAGCCTTTAGTTCTGTTTTTTTGGCCTCATTTGCACTCTTAAGCTTGTACGCTCTGTCCCTTCCTGTCACACTCTGTCCCTTCCTATCACACTCTGTCCCTTCCTATCACACTCTGTCCCTTCCTATCACACTCTGTCCCTTCCGGTCACACTCTGTCCCTTCCTATCACACTCTGTCCCTTCCTATCACACTCTGTCCCTTCCGGTCACACTCTGTCCCTTCCTGTCACACTCTGTCCCTTCCTATCACACCCTGTCCCTTCCTGTCACACTCTGTCCCTTCCTGTCACAGTCTGTCCCTTCCTGTCACACTCTGTCCCTTCCTGTCACAATCTGTCCCTTCCTGCCACACTCTGTCCCTTCCTATCACACTCTGTCCCTTCCTGTCACACTCTGTCCCTTCTTATCACAATCTGTCCCTTCCTATCACACTCTGTCCCTTCCTGTCACACTCTGTCCCTTCCTATCACAATCTGTCCCTTCCTATCACACTCTGTCCCTTCCTGTCACACTCTGTCCCTTCCTATCACAATCTGTCCCTTCCTATCACACTCTGTCCCTTCCTGTCACACTCTGTCCCTTCCTATCACAATCTGTCCCTTCCTATCACACTCTGTCCCTTCCTGTCACACTCTGTCCCTTCCTGTCACACTCTGTCCCTTCCTATCACACTCTGTCCCTTCCTATCACACTCTGTCCCTTCCTGTCACACTCTGTCCCTTCCTATCACACTCTGTCCCTTCCTATCACACTCTGTCTCTTCCTGTCACACTGTCCCTTCCTGTCACACTCTGTCCCTTCCTGTCACACTCTGTCCCTTCCTATCACACTCTGTCCCTTCCTGTCACACTCTGTCCCTTCCTATCACACTCTGTCCCTTCCTGTCACACTCTGTCCCTTCCTGTCACACACTGTCCCTTCCTATCACACTCTGTCCCTTCCTATCACACTCTGTCCCTTCCTATCACACACTGTCCCTTCCTATCACACTCTGTCCCTTCCTATCACACACTGTCCCTTCCTATCACACTCTGTCCCTTCCTATCACACTCTGTCCCTTCCTGTCACACTCTGTCCCTTCCTATCACACTCTGTCCCTTCCTGTCACACTCTGTCCCTTCCTATCACACTCTGTCCCTTCCTATCACACTCTGTCCCTTCCTGTCACACTCTGTCCCTTCCTATCACACTCTGTCCCTTCCTGTCACACTCTGTCCCTTCCTATCACACTCTGTCCTTTCCTGTCACTCTGTCCCTTCCTATCGCACTCTAAGACAATGACAATCAGAGCATGTCGGGAAGGTACAGAGTGTACAAGCTTAAGAGTTACAGCAGATAAGGGCAGGGCAAAAATAGTAAAAAGACTAAAGGCTTTGTGTCTAAATACAAGTGGCATTCATAACATAGCAGATGAATTGTCAGCTCAGATAGAAATAAATACGTATGAGCTGATGGCCATTACACAGATGTGGCTGCAAGGTGACCAAGGCTGGGACCTGAATATTCAAGGATACTTGACATTTCGGAAGTACAGGAAGTTAGGAAAAGGTGGTGGGGTTGCTCTGTTAATAGTGAAAGATGACTTTCGTTCTAAAGATCAAGATATAGAATCAGATAAGAAATGGCAAGATGAAGAAGTTGATTGTGGGTGTTGTTTATTGGCCCCCCTAACACCAGCGATGCTGTAAGATGTGGTATACCATCCCCCAGCCGTAGCTGGGAAGAAATAATGTTGGCTTCTAAGAAAGGCTCTGCAATTATCATCGGTGATTTTAATCCACTTATAGATCGGGCACATCAGATGAGAGAGGTAGCCTGGAAGACAAGTTTAAAAGGACGCATAACTAAAGCGAGCGTTGGTGCTCTAGAGAGAGAGAGTCTGGGGAATTAAGAATGGAAAATGAGGAGATGGTGGGAGCTTTGAACAGACATTTTCTGTCTATCTTCACCATAAAAGACACAAATAACATCCCAGAAATACTTGTAAGTCAAGAGATGAAGAGTAGGGAGGAACTTAAAACAATTCCAATCACCAGGGAAAGGCTACCGAGATAATTATTCAGATTAAAAGCTGATAAGTCCCCAGGTCCTGATGGACTTCACTCTAGCATCTTAAAAGAAGTGGCTGATGACATAGTAGATGCATTGGTTTAAATTTGATTCTGGAAAGGTCCTATCAGATTGGAAAATAGCAAATGTAACTCCTCTATTCAAGAAAGGAAGGAGACATAAAACAGGAAACTACAGGTCAGTTAGCCTAACGTCTATCTTGGGGAAAATGCTAGAATCTATTATTAAGGAGGTTATAGGAGGGCGCTTAGAAAATCTTAATGCAGTTAGGCAGAGTCAACATGGTTTTGTGAAAGGAAATCAAACTAATTTATTGGAGTTCTTTGGGGAATTAACAAGTAACATAAATAAAGGGGGTCCTGTAGATGTGGCGTACTTGGATTTCCAAAAGGCATTTATAAGATGCCAAATTAAAGGTTATTACGCAAAATAAGAGCTCATGCTGTAGTGGGAATTTATTATCATGGATAGAGGATTGATTAGTTAACAGGAAGCAGAGAGTATGGACAAATGGGTCATTTTTGAGTTGGCAAGTTCAAACCAATGGAGTGCCACAAGGATCAGTGCTGAGGCCTCAACTATTTACAATCTATATTAATGACTTAGACAAAGGGACCGAAAGTATAAATTCATGGATGACACAAAGGTGGGTAGGAAAGTAAATTGTAAGGAGGACATGAAGAGTTTACAGAGGGACTTAGATAGGTTAAGTGAGTGGGGAAAAAATTGGCAGACGGAGTATAAAGTGGGAAAATCTGAACTCATCCACTTTGTCAGGAAGAGTAGAAAATCAGTATGTTAACGAAATGGAGAGAGACTGCAGAACTCCGCGGTACAGAGGGAGCTGGGTACATGGATCTCAGAAAGTTAGTATGCAGGTACAGCAAGTGTTTAGGAAGGCGAATGGAACCTGTTGTTTATTGCAAGGGGAATGGAAATGTATAAGTAAGGAGGTTTTGTGACAGTTGTATGGGGCGTTGGTGAGACCATGGGTGTGGGCATCATAGCAGACGGGAGCGGAAAATATCGGGAGATCGCAAAAATCGGTTTCATGTCACCGTAAAACCAGTTTGCAATCGTCCACTCTGCCCATTAATGGCAGGGCTGCGTTTCCCTTCATCGCACATCAGGAACCTAATTTCAATATTTTAGCATCTCATTATAAGCCCTGCTTGCCGGAATCATCTCCCCAGGCCGGATCATCCGGACACGTTGGCGGGATTGCACACGGGCGTGTTTCACACCTGTACATAAGCGACGTGCACCAGGCCAGCTGCACTTCACTCGGGACTCCGAGGTTTGTTTGCCCCCCCTCGCTTCGGGCAGCCCTCGCGGTCACATCAGCGCCAGGCTTTGCAGGCAGCACCACATCACTTTTAGGGGGACTCACGGGCAGGTCTGTACCCACCAGGCCGGCCGTAAGGCGGGGGTGGCTTTTCAATGGCTGCAGGGCCCGGCCTTGCTTGTGGACAGGGGAAAAGAGGCCTCAGACAAGGGAAGACGCTGCAGGGTGAGGGCGAGGGCTATTTATCGCAGAAAATAAAAGCTAAGGGTGTAGGGGGTAACATATTGGCATGGATAGAAGATTGGCTGGCTAACAGGAAGCAGAGAGTTGGCATAAATGGGTCTTTTTCTGGTTGGCAGGATGTGATGAGTGGTGTCCCACAGGGATCAGTGCTGGGGCCTCAACCTTTTACAATTTATATAAATGACTTGGATGAAGGGACTGAAGAGATGGTTGCTAAATTTGCTAATGACACAAAGATAGGTAGGAAAGTAAATTGTGAAGAGGATGTAAGGAGGCTACAAAGTGACATAGATAGTGGGCAAAGATCTGACAAACGGAGTATAATGTGGGCAAATGTGAAATCGTTCATTTTGGCAGGAAGAATAAAAAAGAAGCTTATTATCTAAATGGTGAGAGATTGCAGAGCTCTGAAACTCAGGAGGATCTGGGTGTCCTCGTGCATGAATCACAAAAGGTTAGTATGCAGGTACGGCAGGTAATTAGGAAAACTAATAGAATGTTATCATTTGTTGCGAGGGGAATTGATTATGAAAGTAGGGAGGTTATGCTTCAGTTGTTCAGGGCATTGTTGAGACCACATCTGGAGTATTGTGTACAGTACTGGTCTCCTTATTTAAAGAAAGATGTAAACGCTTTAGAAGCAGTTCAGAGAAGGTTTACTGGACTAACACCAGGAATGGGAGGGTTGTCTTATGAGGAAAGACTGGGCAGGTTAGGCTTGTATCCACTGGAGTTTAGAAGAGTAAGAGGCGACTTAATTGAAACCTTTAAGATCCTGAGGGAACTTGACAGGGTGGATGTGGAGAGGATGTTTCCTCTTGTGGGAGAATCTAGAACTAGGGGTCACTGTTTAAAAATAAGGGGTCACTCATTTAGGACAGAGATGAGGAAAAATTTTTTCTCTCAGAGGGTTGTGTGACTTTGGAACTTTTTCTCAAAAGGTGGAAGCAGAGTCTTTGAATATTTTGAAGGCAAAGCCAGATAGATTCTTGATTAATATGGGGGGTGAAAGGTTATTGGGTAGGCAGGAATATGGGGTTGAGGTTACAATCAGATCAGCCATGATCTTATTGAATGGGGGAGCAGGCTTGAGGGGCCGAGTGGCCTACTCCTGCTCCTAATTCGTACATTTGTCTGTACACTGGGCATCCCAGGGTGTGTGTGGAGTCACGTGTTGATCTGTGCAAGTGGTCTCAAGATGGTGAGGGCTGAGGAGGCAGTCTCCAGAGGAGCTGAGGCCAGATGGAGATGCGAGGGTGTGTGTGTGTGTGGGAATGGGTGGTGATGTTCCTTGAGCTGGCAATGAGTGAGATGCCAGTGAATGTGTGAGTTTAGAGTGATGAGATGGTTGCCTTACCCTGGCAGCACGCTTCTAAATTTTCTTCTACGCTAAGTACTCTTCTAAACTCCAGTGGATACAAGTCTAGACTGTCCATCCTTTCCTCATAAGACAACCCACCCATTCCTGGTATTAGTCTAGTAAACCTTCTCTGAGCTGCTTCTAACACATTTACATCTTTCCTTAAATAAGGAGACCAGCACCATACGGAATATTCCAGATGTGGTCTCACCAATTCATCCTCTTTCTGCACTGGATGGCCAACCTCATCTGTGCAGCATTGGCACTGACCACCGCTGCCTCTGCCTCCCGTGCCAGAGTGGGAGATTGCTGGACCCCCTGCGGCCAGTGTGCGGGTGGAGGGCATCATGTCAGGTCTCTAAAAGGCATATCAGTGACGGGTCTTGGCTTTCGGGGCCCTGTCTTCACTGGAGCAGTCCTGGGCTATGTGCACAGCTGCAGTTTAGACATGGTGCCTGGAGTGAGGTTACGGTGAGGTACCGGCATGGCGGGTTATTCAGAGGCCCCTCCCTCGCCAGCGAGGTGGCATGTTTCCTGTGGCTGCGTAATTAATGAAGTGGGAAGTGGAAGATAGGGCCTGACAACCCACCATTGCGGCCGGCTGGTAAAACATCGTTTTTCACTCCCACTACAGCACTTAGTGCAAATCTGGGATGATTCCACCCCACATCTGGAGTCCTGTGTACAGTTTGGGTCTCCTCATTTAAGGAAGGATATAATTGCATTAGAAGCAGTTCAGAGAAGGTTCACTCGATTGATTCCTGGGATGAGGGGGTTATCTCATGAGGATAAGTTGGACATATTGGGCCTGTATCCATTGGAGTTTAGAAGAATGAGAGGTGATCTTATCGAAATATATAAGATCCTGAGGGTACTTGACAGGGTGGGTGCTGAGAGGGTGTTTCCCCCTTGGGAGAGACTAGAACATTTTTAAAATAAGTTTAAAGCAGAGATGAGGAGAATTTTTTTTTCTCGGAGGGTTGTTAGTCTGTGGATTTCTCTTCCTCAGAAAGTAGTTGAAGTTGGGTCACCAAATGTTCTTAACTGAGTTAGATAGACTCTTGATTAACCATTGGAAGGCAAAGGGTATAGTGGGTAGACAGGAAAGTAGAGTTGAGGCCACAATCAGTTGAGAAATGATCTCATCAAATGGTGGAGCAGGCGCAAGGGGCTGAATGGCCTATTCCTGCTCCTAATTGATATGTTTGTATGATTGTACAAGGTTCAGTACCATTTGTGACTCCTCAGATACTGAAGTAGTCCATGTCCATACATGGCAAGGAACATTTGCACCACACAAATGCCAGGCAATGCCCCCCTCCACCAAGAGAGAATCAAACCATCTCCCCTAGCCTTACCTGAATCCCCCACTATCGACATCCTGGGGGTTAGCATTGACCAGAAACTGAACTGGACTAGCCATATGAATACTGCGGCTACAAGAGCAGGTCAGAGGCTAGGAATCATGCGATGAGTAACTCACCCCCTGACTCCCCAAAGTCTGTCCACTGTCTACGGGCACAAGTCAGGAGTGTGTTGGAATACACCGGACTTGTTGGCTAGATTGGCATCTATCCACCAGTTTAAACATTCACTCCCTCCACTACCAACACAGAGTGTGTACCATTAACAAGATGCACTGCAGAAACTCACCAAGCCTCTTCGACAGCACCTTCCAAACCCATGACCACTACCATCTAGAAGGACAAGGGCAGCAGATAGATGGGAACACCACCACCTGGAAGTTCCCCTCCAAGTTACTCACCATCCTGACTTGGAAATATATCCCCGTTCCTTCACTGTCGCTGGGTTAAAATCCTGGAGCTCCCTCCCTAACAGCACTGTGGGTGTACCTACACCACATGGACTGCAGCGGTTCAAGAAGGCAGCTCACCACCACCTTCTCAAGGGCAATTAGGGATGGGCAATAAATGCTGGCCCAGGCAGCAAAGCCCACGTTCCGTAAAATAATTTTTTAGAAGTGCTGTGATCTGAATTTGCATATGAAGGGGGCGAAGGTGGGTTTATGAGTGAGAAGCAGCATCTGCCGATGCTCCTGTGGGATTTCCGTGGATCCTGCTCCTGATCTGACCCTTTCCCTAAAGATGGAGTGGGGGGGTGCTGGCCCTTTCCCTTTGCTCCTCGCTGATGTCCTAACCACCCTGTGTGGCCGAACTAGCCCAGGAGTATCAACCTATGGCTCCAGAGTCCCATCTTCCTTCAGCCTCTCCCATTTTTATCCCGGAGTTCACAACAACGCAGGCCGATGACCCTTCTCCATCTCGTCCTGTCACCCACCCATCCCTCAGCACCGCATCTTTCCGTCTGCTCTTCCTCCCCTCCTCCTTCAGGGCAGTCCCACCTCCAACACTCGCTTCACCACGTTTCCTCTCTGCAACAGATGTGAAGACATTAGAGAGAAGGCAGAAATGCTTCACGAGAATGGCTCCAGGGATGAGGAACTTCAGTTACGTAGTCGGACTGGAGAAGTTGGGGCTGTTTTCTGTGGAGTAAAGAAGGTTGGGAGGAGATTTGATCGAGGTGTTCAAAATCCTGAGAGGCCTGGACAGAGTAGATAGGGAGAAACCCATTCCCTTTGGTGGAAGGACCGAGAACGAGAGGACACAGATTGAAGGTAATTGGCTAAAGAAGCAATGGCAAGACGAGGAACACTTTTTCACACAGCGAGTGGTCAGGATCTGGAATGCGCTGCCTGAAAGTGTGGTGGAGGCAGGGTCAATCGAGGCGTTCAATAGGGAATTGGATTGTTATCTAAAAAAGGAAGAATGTGCAGGCTTACGGAGAGAAGGCGGGGCAATGGCACGAGGTGAATTGTCCCTATGGAGAGCTAGGACAGACACAGTGGGCTGAATGGCCTGCGCTGTAACCATTCCGTGATTCATTTCGATCTCTGCTCGGCAACTTTCTTCTTTCCTCACCACCAGGGCAGCTCCTTGCCCGCTTCTTCCTGTCAACCCACCCGCATTTAGACTTGCCATTTTGAGTTTGACCCTTTCGTCACATCCCCCTCCCCCCAGTGGGTGCTGACTCTTGCCCATCCCTCACAGGGCTCGGGCAGGGATCCTACATGTTGCTGCAGGCCACACCTTAGCACAGACGCCATTTCCACTCGTACAAACCATCGTCTCTGGATTTGGCGGCTGGTTTTCCACCTGGATGTCACTCCTGCCGCTAAGCCCCCCCATTTATCCCAGCTGGGGACCCGCACCAACACACACTTACTTACTTCTCTGCACCAGCAGCATTTAATGGATCATTGGACTCTCAACCTTTTCCAGTTGGACCACATTAACATGAAAAAGACTGAAGAAAGACTAAGTAAGAGGTGTATTTTTATTGGGGGGGGATATAAGACTAATCCTTTATGCTGCACCTCGGGGTTTCAAATGGTTATTTTAATGAAAAACATCATTATGCTTTAAATAAACCTCTTTGAGTGGTGTAGCTACACCATGGTTAGAGATAACGCCATTGGTTTGAGCACCAGGTTTTATGTTGTTTTTCTAATATAGCTGAGGTGATAAATGACCCTGAATGAGATTCTTTTTAATCACAGTAAACAATCGCCAGACAGATTGTCTTCATTCTCCGCATCTCAAGTTAAAGATGACTTTACTGACAAAAACGAAGTTTAAAAGCAGAGTGATAATTGAGAGTTGGGTCTATTATAATTTCAACTGTTTTCTATCGATACATGGATTCGCTGGTAAAAAACATTGAATTTGAGTTACACGTCTGTGTTTGGGGGGGATAAGGTGGTGTAGCGGTAATGTCACTGTCATGTTAATAATCCAGAAGCCCAGGCTAATGCTCTGGGGATATGGGTTCAAATCCCATCACCACAAATCCCACCACAGCAGCTGGTGAGATTTAAACTCAATTACTAATCTGGAATTGAAATGTTAGTCTCAGTAATGGTGACTATGAAACGATTGCTGTAAAAACCCATCTGGTTCACTGATGCCCTTTAGGGAAGGAAATCTGCCATCCTTACCTGGTCTTGCCTACATGTGACTCCAGACCCCACAGCAACGTGGTTGTTTCTTAACTACCCTCTGACAGAGCCTAGCAACCAAGTCAGTTCAAGGGCAATAAATGCTGGGTTTACCAGTGATGCCCACATCCCATGAAAGGAAAAACAATAAGGGTGTAAAATTTGATTTAGAAATGCCAAATTTTTACTCTGTGGCTCCCAGTAGTTTTTATTTTAGGCAGTTCAGCAAGTTTCCTTCGACAGCACCTTCCAACCCCACGGCCACTACCGTCTAGCAGGACAAAGGCAGCAGATAGATGCAAGTTCCCCTCCAAGCCGCTCACCATCCTGACTTGGAAATATACCACCGTTCCTTCACTGTCGCTGGGTCAAAATCCTGGAACTCCCTCCCTAACAGCACTGTGGGTGTACCTACACCACATGGACTGCAGCGGTTCAAGAAGGCAGCTCACCCACCACCTTCTCTAGGGCAATTAGGGGATGGGCAATAAATGCTGGCCCAGCCAGCGACACCCACAATCCCGTGAATGAATAAAAAAAGCTCTTTCTCTGTGGGGAAGGCAGCCTGGGTGGTGAACCCCCTGACCCCTGTGTGGGTAAGGGATGCTCATTCATGTGGTTGTTGTCTTTTCCTGCAGACATGACGATCTGAAGGAGATGCTGGACAGTAATAAGGACTCTCTGAAGCTGGAGGCGATGAAGAGGATTGTAGCGGTGAGTCTAATCGAGCTAGAAATGGGCAGGGATTGTTTATTGGAAAGTTGACCTTACCCAGTGACCAGGCTTGTCTTAAGTTTTTCCGTGTTGGTTGGGCCACATTTCAAAATTTTTCTCAACTCAGTGAGCAAATTTCGCAAAAATAACATTTGGCACCACATTAAAGATAAATTTTTAAAAATACCCGAGGCATGAACAGGAACAACTTACTGAGCAAAAAAAAACAATGAGTAATGAATAAAGATGAGTATCAGGATAGGGTGAGAGAGTGTGTGTGAGTCCGGCTCTGTCCCAGGCTCAGGGTGCGCACCCACTCACTGTGAGAGTGCATATGGGTGAGGGTGAGGGTGGGCACGGGTGAGGGTGGGCGTGGGTGAGGGTGGGCGCGGGTGAAAAAATAGCTGGAAAAACTCAGCAGGTCTGACAGCATCTGCGGAGAGGGACACAGTTAACGTCTCGAGTCCGTATGACTCTTCAACAGAACCTGAGGAAGAGTCATACAGACTCACTGAAATACCATCTGCAAGGAATTGTGCCCAAGGGGTTTCCCCACTTCACTCTTATGGGTAAGGGGTTGGGGGCAGGGGGGGGAGGAAGCAGGGTGTGGCGGAGGAGATGGTGATTTCGGAGTAATATCTCTGGACTAACAGCCCAGAGGCCCCAGGTGAATGTAATGGGGGACACGGATTCAAATCCCACCACAGTAGCTGTTGGAATTTAAATTCAATTAATAAACCTGGAGCATAAAGCTAGTCTCAGTAATGGTGACCATGAAATCACTATCGATTGTTTGTTCACTAATATCCCTTTAGGGAAGGAAATCTGCCGTCCTTACCCGGTCTGGCCTACATGTGACTCCAGACCCACAGCCATGTGGTTGCCTCTTACCTGCCCTCTGCAATTGCCTAGCTAGGTTCAAGGGTAATTCAGCTGGGGGACAAATGCTGGCCTTGCCAATGACACCCACATCCCATGAATAAAGACCAACAGCAACTTGCATTCATATAGCACCTTTCATGCAGAAAGTAGTCCCACGGCACTTCACAGAGCCATAGTTAAACTGATGTTAGGCAGGACAGCCAAAGCCTTGATCACAAGTCACATTTCTAGGCGAAAGTTTTGATTGATTATGGGATGTGGGTGTCAATGGCAGAGCCCTTGTTGCCCCTCCCTAATTGCCCTTGTACTGAGTGGCTTGCTGATCCATTTCAGAGGGCAGTTAAAAGTCACCTGCCATTGCTGTGGTTTCCAAGAGGGTGGGACTAGGCGGCTGAAGGCATGATCACCAGGGGTGGGGCAGGTGAGTGTGACCGGGTCTCCGATCTTTCCCAGCAGCTGGGCACCCAGTGCCAGTCAGGCTCCTGGTTGTGTGAGAGGTGCCGAAACGATTATCTCCCATGGTTGCCACGGTTACCAGTGTTTGCAGGATCTGGGACTATTCAATATTGGGGTAGGCGGTGGTGTTGTGATATTGTCACTAGACTCGTACTCCAGAGACCCAGCTCTGCCGACCCCGGTTTGAATCCCACCACGGCAGACGGTGAAATCTGAATTCAATAAAAATTTGGAATTAAAAGTCTGATGGGGACCACGAAACCATTGCCGATTGTGGTAAAAACTCATCTGGGTCACTAATGCCCTTTAGGGAAGGAAATCTGCTGTCCTTACCTGGTCTGGCCTACATGTGACTCCAGACCCACAGCAATATGGTTGACTCTTAAATGCCCTCTGAACAAGGGCAATTAGGGATGGGCAATAAATGCTGGCCTAGCCAGCGATGCCCACATCCTGTGAATGAATAAAAGAAATGATCACATGACCCAGATGTATACGGTGTAGGTTTTGTTGTGTTTTACTCATTGAGTTTTGCTGAAATGAGAGACAAGTTGTCGAAACTTTTCATCTTGCACTCCTCAGGACAAATGCAAGAATGCCAAATTTCAAATGATCACAACAATTTGCGCTGCCGGAGAAAAGGGGAGCTGATTGGTTGGCTAGCCGACTCTGAGTAGCTGAGGCGTTGCCACGGAGAAAGCAGCAGGGAACTATAGGCTTCCCGGGCTCTGGGCTAATTCGAACGGAGCGCAAGGCTTGAACATATTCCTTTTGTTTGCAGAGAATGGGTCCCTTTGTATGAATGTATGGTGCTCCGAGCAAGTGTAAATGAGCCGCATTATGCGCTCATCTGATTATCTTAAATTGGTTGTTAGTGAAGCTATTAGCGCACTCAGGATTGTTCAGCAAGTGCTGCCCAATCACAGAAACACTTCCAACAGTGGATATCTTGTTTTTGGTCTTGCAAGCACAGGCTGGTTATTGGGTATTACTGCTAATGGAAGGTAAAACCCATGCCCATTGTATCTCATAGCAATAACTTCATTTTAATATTTGAGACATTACCCTTATAGCACAATTATTGTCGGATTCAAAGGTCGAATTATAGTCAAGTCCGAAATGCCCATGTGAAAAGAAATGATGTTGGCACAAATTGGGATACCAGGTACGCTGTTTATTGCTTCCTTGGGTTTTCCCCTGGGCGTTGTGCCCAGCTGAAGGGCAGTGCCCAATTTAGACCAGGGCCTCTGCCAATTGTGCTCCCTCATTTGTACCAGGATGGACTTAGGTTGCCCCATTTTCCTAACATGTATCTTTTCAACGTGACAAGTTTACATAGGAAATTCCCATTATACATAGGAAGTTCTAATGGAAAAACATTGACAGGAATTTGTGCAGACGTGTCATTTTTGAGGTAGATTGATTGGTTAATCCTCTCTTTAAAGAACCATCTTGATGCCACTTGGTGCCATTCTAGGATGGCCTATTTGAGGTTTGGGATATATATGTTGGTCAGAAAGGGCCTTTTGTGGGAAGAGAGAGTCTGCCCCCTTACTGATCCCTCTTGTAACATGTCAGTGATGCCTTGAAGTGGGAATGCTGATTGGACCTCATGTGATTCCTGGTTCCCTGAAGTGACTCTGTGGCCTATATCGTGTGAGATTGCAGTGGGGTGGAGTCTGCTCAGCAATGCCAGTATTAGCAACAGCTTTCAGGGCTGGAGAAGGAACAATGACCTGTTAAATATTTATCAGTGGTGTGGATAGCAGTTTGCCGGCCTGCATGCACTGAATTATTTACACCACATTATCCTGGCTTTTATTTATTAACTAGCCTCTGCCATGTTGAGAAAGATGAGCTCCTTCCTCTCCCAGTCTACAGCCCCCCCAATGTGAGACCTTCTTCGGGGCACAGTGTAGACTCTCGAAGACTTTCCCAGTGTTGACATCCAATTGGATTGAAAATTTAACCATGTTTAGTACAAATAACTTGTAGAATAAGATGAGTGAATGTGATATCAACAATTACTTTCTCTTGTAACTGGCACAAGTGATTTTCCTGAGTTTATAAATGGTTGGTTCTATTTGTTTCACTCTCTCTCTTTCTCTCTCTATCTCCTACCCTCTCTCTTCCCTTCTCTCTATTTTTTCCCTTCTCTCTATTTTTTACCCTCTCTCTTTCTTCCTCTATCTCCTACCCTTTCTCTCTCTCTCTCTCTTTCTTTCTCTCTCTATCTCCTACCTCTCTCTCTTTCTCTATCGCCTACTGTCTGTCTTTCTCCCTCTCTCTCTCTCCCTCTCTATCTCCTACCTCCCTCCCTCTCTATTTCATACCCTTTCTTTCTCTCTCTCTCACACTCTCTTGCGCTCTCTCCCTCTTTATCTCCTACTCTCACCGCAAAAGGAGAGGGCTGGAGGAGCTTAGAAGTAGGGAAGGATCATGGAGGGATGTGAAAACAAGGATGGCATGTGTTGCCAGGCCAGGAGCTAGTGTAGGTCAACGAGCTCAGAGGTGACTGGTGACTGGGGCTTCCTGTGAGTTAGGATACTGGAGTTTTGAGTGAGATGAAGTTGAAAGAAAGGAGAGCTGGATTGGATTAGTTGAGGGGTTACAAAAGCATGAATGAAGGTTTCAGTAGCAGATCAGTCGAGAAAGGGGCGGAGGTGAAGGTGGGTGACCTTGGTGATGGAGAGGAGGTGAAGGTGGGTGAAGGTGGGTGACCTTGGTGATGGAGAGGAGGTGAAGGTGGGTGAAGGTGGGTGACCTTGGTGATGGAGAGGAGGTGAAGGTGGGTGAAGGTGGGTGACCTTGGTGATGGAGAGGAGGTGAAGGTGGGTGAAGGTGGTTGATCTTGGTGATGGAGAGGAGGTGAAGGTGGGTGAAGGTGGGTGATCTTAGTGATGGAGAGGAGGTGAAGGTGGGTGACCTTGGTGATGGAGAGGAGGTGAAGGTGGGTGAAGGTGGGTGATCTTGGTGATGGAGAGGAGGTGAAGGTGGGTGAAGGTGGGTGATCTTGGTGATGGAGAGGAGGTGATGGTGGGTGAAGGTGGGTGAAGGTGGGTGACCTTGGTGATGGAGAGGAGGTGAAGGTGGGTGACCTTGGTGATGGAGAGGAGGTGAAGGTGGGTGATCTTGGTGATGGAGAGGAGGTGAAGGTGGGTGAAGGTGGGTGATCTTGGTGATGGAGAGGAGGTGATGGTGGGTGAAGGTGGGTGATCTTGGTGATGGAGAGGAGGTGAAGGTGGTGAAGGTGGTGAAGGTGGGTGAAGGTGGGTGATCTTGGTGATGGAGAGGAGGTGGAATCAGGGTTAAATAGGGACAAAATTGCGAAGTTCAGTGGGCAGGTGGGAGAAGGATGGAATCGGTACCAAGGATTGGAGTTTGTTGTGGGCACTTGTCAACCTCGCCCACATTTACAATGAGAATTGCCTGGGTGAGCTTGTGATGGTGTCATTATACCCTCCCACCAGCAGAGACAGTGCAGCAGGAGAATGTAACTATCGTGTGAGGGGTTTACAGAGACTTTTTTTATTATAGATGTGGCCATAGCAGTTTAAAATGGAAATATATTAAAATTATGACAGAACGTGTGAAATTAAAATGTGCAGTGAATTACATCTGTGCGCACTGGTTAGCTACTGTTCCTCTCATCTCCACCGAGAGGTTATATTTGGTCTTTAATCTCTGTAGTGCAGTGTTGCGGGACATCGATGAGAATTTGCAAGGGGATTGGCGTGCAAGAATAAAGAAGTCTTGTACAGGGTTTCGGTGAGGCTACACCTGGAATACTCTGTGCAGTTTTGGTCTGCACATTTAAGGAAGGATACACTTGCAGTGGAGACACTACAGCCAAGGTTCATTAGATTGGTCCCTGGGAGGAGAGGGTTGCCCTATGATGAGAGGCTGAGTAAATTGAGCCTATATTCACACTAGAGTTTAGAAGGATGAGGGGTGATCTCAGTGAAACATAGAAGATTCTGAACCAGTGTGCCCTGTTTGTGGAAAATTCACTAGGACCTGCACGTGGTAACTCACTCAGCTATTTGGCCAATTCATGCTGTGGGCGAATGAAGCAAACGATTAGTCCCTGATCTAAACGAGAGCCCAGCTGTAACCGATTGTTGGTACCAACGTGGATGAACAGAGCCCCATTGACCTGCAGAATGTTTCAGAGTCGCCCATTGCAGTCAGATAGAAATAGCCAACACTGGCGGACTATCAGGTGGTCTTCGGTGCCCCGGGTTGTGGATTTATGTCGCAGTTCCCTCTCGAGCACGCTTCTGCCCGCAGCCCCAACCCCCTTACCTCCCAGGTGTGCGGAGCGGAGATAAAGGTCTTTGAAGGTGTAACTAGCAGGATGGAAAAGGGGGAACCAGTAGATGTGGTGTACTTAGATTTCCAACCGTCATTTGGCGAGGTGCCACATAAAAGGTTACCAGTCCTCAGCCAGAAATTTGAACAGTTTGATCGAGAGTGTATAATAAATGCCACTATTTCTTCACACTGCATAAGAGACTAAATTTTGTTCGCAGATGATCGCCAGAGGGAAAAACGCCTCCGAACTTTTCCCTGCCGTGGTGAAGAATGTTGCCTGCAAAAACATTGAGGTAAGCAAAGCTTCTCATCTCCCTTGTGAATAGGGTGGGTCTCCTAAGGCCCACCACAGGGTTATAGCAGTGTGGCGGTTATGTTACAGGAGTAACAATTCGGTGAGTATAGGATCAAATCCCCCCACCCCTAGTAGTTTGAGGATTTTGAATCCAGTTTAAAAATATGAATCTCGTGTCAGTAAATGGGACCATGAAACTGTTGGACTGACATGAAAAACCCAACTGGTTCACTCAAGCCCTTTAGAGAAAGAAATCTGTCACCTTCATCCGGTTTAGTCTAGCTCCAGATTTTGAGGGGAGTCTAAGCATTGTAGAGAGGGAGAAGCTGTTCCTGCTGGCGGAAGGATCGAGAACCAGAGGGCACCGATTTAAACCGATTGGCAAAAGAACCAAGGAGGACAAGAGAAAAAGTTTTTAATGCAGTGAGTGGCTAGAATCTGGTTTGCGAGTGTGATAGAGGGAGATTCAATTGTGGCTTTCAACAGGAAACTGGGTAATTATCTCAAGAGAAAATATTTGCAAGGTGACAGGGAAGAGGCAGGGGGAGCGGAACTAGGCAAGTTGCCCTTGCAGAGAACCTGTATGGACACAATGGGCCGAATGGCCTCCTTCTGTGCTGTAACCATTCTATGCTTCTTTATGTGACTCCAGTCCCGAGCCAATATGGTTGACTCTTAACTGCTGACAGGAGTGTTTAAGCAAGTCGCTCTGTTGCATCAAACAGTCCGAAGGCCCATCATCACCATCTCAGGGCAGCAAGCGATGGGCAATGTGTGCCCACGATGCTTCCATCCTGAGAACGATGCACCCAAGGAGGGGTAGCATCACATAATCGCACTATTGCCTCCATCATTTTGCACCGTGTCTGTCAGGGTAAAACATTCACCACCACCTGCTCCTCTGCCCCCGCTATTTACATACCAACGTATGAATTCGGAGCAGGAGGAGGTCACTCGGCCCCTCAAACCTGCTCTGCCATTCAGTAAGATCATGGCTGACCTGATTGTAGCCTCTAGCCTACCCCTGATGCCCTTTCACCGCTCCCCCCCTTGTCAATCAAGAATCTATCTAGCTCTGCCTTAAAAATATTCAAAGACTCTGCTTCCACTGCCTTTTGAGGAAGAGAGTTCCAAAGACTCACAACCCTCTGAGAGAAAACATTTCTCCTCATCTGTCTTAAATGGGCGACCCCTTATTTTAAACAGTGACCCCTAGTTCTAGATTCTCCCACAAGAGGAAACATTCTCTCCACATCCACCCTGTCAAGACCCCTCAGGATCTTGTATGTTTTGATTAAGTGAACTTTTATTCTTCTAAGCTCCAGTGGATACAAGCCTAACCTGTCCAACCTTTCCTCATAAGACCCATTCCTGGTATTAGTCCAGTAAACCATCTCTGAACTGCTTCTAAAGCGTTTACATCTTTCCTTAAATAAGGAGACCAGTACTGTACACAATACTCCAGATTTAGTCTCACCAATGCCCTGTACAACTGAAGCATAACCTCCCTACTCCTGTATTCAATCCCCCTCACAATAAATGATAACATTCTATTCACTTTCCTAATTCTTGCTGTACCTGCATACTAACCTTTTGTGATTCAGGCACTAGGACACCCAGATCCCTCTGAGTCTCAGAGCTCTGCAATCTCTCACCATTTAGATAACAAGCTGCTTTTTAATTCTTCCTGCCAAAATGAAGGATTTCACATTTGCCCACATTATACTCCATTTGTCAGGTCTTTGCCCACTCACTTTATTTATGTCACTTTGTGTAGCCTCCTTACATCCTCTTCACTACTTTCCTACCTATCTTTGTGTCATCAGCAAATTTAGCCACCATTCCCTCGGTCCCTTCATCCAAGTTATTTATATAAACTATAAACAGTTGAGGCCCCAGCACTGATCCCTGTGGGACACCACTCATCACATCCTGCCAACCAGAAAAAGACCCATTTATGCCAACTCTCTGCTTCCTTTTATGGCTACCCTCTGATTCCTGTTAGCTAGTCAATCTTCTATCCATGTCAGTGTGTTACCCCCTACACCATGAGCTTTTATTTTCCGCAAATAACCTTCGATATGGCACCTTATCAAGTGCTCCTTCGTCACCAAACTTGGGGACTGAGCCCGAATCTCAACAAAACCACAAGCTTCACTTCACAGCAACCGGCCGGATTTGGAACTGACCAAGGGGGGACGGTGCTGACCGAGGGGTGGGGGGGGCGCGGTGCTGACGGAGGGGGGGGCGCGGTGCTGACCGAGGGGGGGGCGGTGCTGACCGAGGGGGGGGCGGTGCTGACCGAGGGGGGGGGTGCGGTGCTGACCGAGGGGGGGGGGCGGTGCTGACCGAGGGGGGGTGGGGGTGCTGACCGAGGGGGGGGGGCAGTGCTGACCGAGGGGAGGGGTGGTGCTAACCGAGGGGGGGCGGTGCTGACCGAGGGGGGGGGGCGGTGCTGACCGAGGGGGGGTGGGGGTGCTGACCGAGGGGGGAGGGCGGTGCTGACCGAGGGGAGGGGTGGTGCTAACCGAGGGGGGGGCGGTGCTGACCGAGGGGGGGGGGGGCGGTGCTGACCGAGGGGGGGTGGGGGTGCTGACCGAGGGGGGAGGGCGGTGCTGACCGAGGGGGGAGGGCGGTGCTGACCGAGGGGAGGGGTGGTGCTAACCGAGGGGAGGGGTGGTGCTGACTGAGGTGGGGGGGGGGTGCTGACCGAGGGGAGGGGTGGTGCTGACCAAGGGGGGAGGGGGTGGTGCTAACCGAGGGGGGGGGGGGCGGTGCTGACCGAGGGGGGGTGGGGGTGGTGCTAACCGAGGGGGGGCGGTGCTGACTGAGGTGGGGGGGGTGCTGACCAAGGGGGGAGGGCGGTGCTGACCAAGGGGGGAGGGCGGTGCTGACCGAGGGGAGGGGTGGTGCTAACCGAGGGGGGGAGGGCAGTGCTGACTGGTGAAGGGTTTTGACCAGCCGGGGAAGATGTTGACCAGGGGAGTGATGCTGACTAAGGCCCTGCGGCTGGGAATATAAATCGCTGGTTCGATAATCAGTTGCCCCTGCGGAGGAGCAGCTGCTCCCAGAGAGTTCAGGACCGGGAACTCCGAGTCCGTGATTTCCATCGAGGTTCCCCCCCCGCCCACTTCCCCACCCAGGCAATGAGGGAGGGTCTCTGTGGGCCTGGCTGGAGCACTGGTCCAGGGCCCACTGCTGGGCAGCCACCTCCGGGCAGCTAAAATGGCCCCTACTTCCGGCCAGGACCTGGAGGCCAACTGAGCGACCCCAGTCCACCCTCTTTAATCGGCCTCAGTTGGGATCTTCGTGAGCGGTGTCGGTAAGTGGCTAGCCCTGGGGTTTCCCCTCATCACTGCTCCACAGAATGACCTGGGGGAAGGATGAAGCTGAGACACCAGCACCCTGGCCAAGGGGGCTGTCTTTTAGCTCATTCCCGGCCCTGGCAAAGGAGAAAGATTCAGCCCTCTGGCTCCCACATACGCTGGGTGCTGCTCGAAACCTTCAAGACTGTGCTCAAGTTATTCAGTTAGGATGTCCGGGGACATGGGGAGAAGTCAGGGAGAATGGCGTTAAGGTACAGATTAGCCATGAGACTTGATGGGCTGAATGGCCTCCTCCTGTTCCTATGTTGCATCATGTTTGGTCGGGGTATTGAATTTACCGAATCCAGCAACATGTGAGCAGATTGTCGTATAAATCTCATCGAGTGCGGGAACCAGCTCACCACCCCCCACCCAAAGACCTGCTCTGGGCCTCCTCCACATGTCCCCAGCCCCACACTCTGGGGTTGACTGATTCCTCTCTGAAAGCAACACTTGCCGCGGGATGAACTTGAGTGTGGGAGCGCCATTGTTACAAACACTGCCGCAGCTCGAGAAGCTCGGGGTAACCAGAGATGGAGAAATCTTGGACATTGCCAGCGATTCATGTCCTAAGAGCAAATTAAGCAAAAATGAAAGCCCTTGGTCATTTCATTAAATCTAAATTTGAGGTGTCACCACTAATTCTGAGGGTCCAACGGCCAACCAGGTGCAGGGTTAAAGCTTGGGGGGCTGAATTAAAACTACGTTGTACTTAGGATTTCAATTGACAGCCAAGAAATGCTTCCTCGAGTTCAATATCTGGTCTTTGCTCCTCTCTCTGTCTTTGCAGGTGAAGAAATTGGTTTATGTTTATCTGGTTCGATATGCAGAGGAGCAGCAGGATTTGGCTTTACTTTCCATTAGCACCTTCCAGAGAGGATTAAAGGTCATTATTGCCATTATTGGTTCGAGTGATTTATTATCGGATGCTGCTGAGAGACTCTGTCTCTCTTTTGTCTTGTAGTTAACCAGGGTTATTTCTATCGATTTACTCAATGCACTAATGGTCCAGGTAAGATTTATTAGAATAACAGAATCTACTCGCTCTGGAGGGGAGTATTGACTCAAGAGTAATCATTGCGTTGTTAATGTGTTACATGCTTTATAGGTAAACTGGTTCGAACCAATTATCTCCCCTCTCCTGCAGCTAAATTGAATGCGTCTCTCTTTGACCTTTGTCCTAGTCTTAAAGGGAAGTGTCTCTGCTTCATTTCAATGAAAGTGGCTGAATCAATCTCCAAAATGGGAGGACTACAGCATGAAAGGAGCAGTTGGTATAAAGAAGTCAGGCTGCATCAGAAGTAACTGTGTTAATGTTTTGAGTCCGTACGACTCTTCTGGCCATGTAGATAGAGAGCGGGTAGACAGAGAGAAGCTATCCCACTCTGGTTGGGGGTGGGATGGAGTGTGAGGGGGTAACCTTAACATTGGAGCCTGGCTGTTCAGCGGTGATGAAGGAAGGGACGTAGAAACCTGGATCTCCCTTCTCCCCCCTCCTCCCCCCACTCAACAAACAGCTGCTGAGACTTGGGGTCAATTGAGTTTGTGGCATGGGTTGAAAATGGTCATTTTTAATGTTTCCAATGTGCAGTTGGATTGAATGCTGAGCTGCCCATGTCTTAATGGATCAGGGGGTAAGTCAGATGGTACGGTATTGGGTGAGCGAGTTGGTACAGCGGGAGACGGGAAACGCAGATATGGAAGTTGACCTCATCCCTTTGACCAATGGCCAATCCAGGATAGTGTTTGAGTTCAGAAGAGGGAGGAGTGTGGGTGGATCACTGGGGAACACCAGAGGTGACCTTCGACCAAGAACCGAGTGGCGACACAGAACCTGTCTCCGAGGGTTGGTGTTTGGCTGAGCTCTGGCCTCTCTCCTTGTGTTTCCAGGACCCGAACCAGCTGATCAGAGCCAGTGCTCTCCGTGTGCTGTCCAGTATCCGCGTCACCATCATCGTCCCCATTATGATGCTGGCGATTAAAGAGGCTGCGTCCGACATGTCGCCTTACGTCAGGAAGACAGCGGCACACGCCATCCCGAAACTCTACAGGTAAAACCCTCCCCCCCCAGACTCACCCAACCCCTCCCCACCGCAGACTCCCCCTCCCCCCCGCAGACTCCCCCTCCCCCCGCGGACTCCCCCTCCCCTCCCCCCCGCGGAGTCCCCCTCCCCCTCCCCCCGCGGACTCCCCCTCTCCCTCCCCCCCGCAGACTCCCCCTCCCCCCGCGGACTCCCCCTCCCCTCCCCCCCGCGGACTCCCCCTCCCCCCGCGGACTCCCCCTCCCCCCCGCAGACTCCCCCTCCCCCTCCCCCCACGGACTCCCCCTCCCTCCGCGGACTCCCCCTCCCCTCCCCCCCGCGGAGTCCCCCTCCCCCCGCGGACTCCCCCTCTCCCTCCCCCCCGCAGACTCCCCCTCCCCACGCGGACTCCCCCTCCTCGAGAAGCTGAGAACGTTCATCGTGTTTTTTTTTGTTTTGCGAAGCTTTTCGATAGAAATGAAAACCCATGAAGCGCTTTAAATCTCAGAGCCCCGACTCCACTAACAACCGAGAGAAACTCAGTCCTGAAGGAACAGGCCCTGTTTTAAACTGCGCTGATTGGAATCACAGAATCACACAGTGCAGAAGAGGCCCTTCGGCCCATCGAGTCTGCACCGACACCTAAGAAACACCTGACCTACCTACCGAATCCCATTTACCAGCACTTGGCCCATAGCCTTGAATGTTATGACGTGCCAAGTGCTCATCCAGGTACTTTTTAAAGGATGTGAGGCAACCCGCCTCCACCACCCTCCCAGGCAGCGCATTCCAGACCCTCACCACCCTCTGGGTGAAAAAAGTTTTAACCACAATCCCGTTCCTCTCGGGCGATCTTTTCTGCCGACACTTCATTTATCACCGGATCCATTGAGTTCAGCTTCCTGAAAAGGATCCAGTGAGATCCGAATGGACGATCACTGGGTTTGTCACCCAGTCCTGTGCCAGAGCCACAACGCTAACATCGCCCAGGTCTAGCTGCGGTCCGCGGGGGGAGGGGGGGGTCCTTGTCGGTCAGACTGACCCGAGCACACACCGGGAGTGGGGAGCTTCACTTGGCAGCAGCGAGTTTCAGGAACCAGTGGACGTGCAGCCCAGGATGTGCCCAAGCCTGTGGCACTAGGCCGGATGCTACGCTGGCACGAGAGTTACTCCCACCCCCCTCATTCCTGCTCACAAAGACCTTCCTGTTTGGCCTCTTTGTTTCGGGTGGTGGTCCAGTTGAGCAGAGACTGTGACCCGGGATTATCTCTGCTCTGTATCTGGCCGGCCGTGACTTCTTGCTCCTCTCTCTCTCTCTCTCTCTCTCTCGTTTCAGTTTGGACCAAGATCAGAAAGACCAGTTGATCGAGGTGATTGAGAAGCTGCTGGCTGACAAAACAACGGTAAGGAGCGCTGAGCAACCCAGAACCCTGTGGGGAAACGGTATCAGCCAGACCATCGAGGTGGGTCTGGAGTCACATATAGACCTGACCGTTGATATTTGGGTACTCTGAGCTTTAACCTGCAAAGCGAAAACTGTCAACCCCAAACTTAACAACACCCGTTCTTCCAACAGAATATAAACCTTCGTATTCTCCTGTAACATTCACTTTGTCTGGAGCTACTACCCCTGGAACATTCACTGCTCTTGAAATAAAGTTAATGCAGATTTGGTTTCACTAGGCTGATTCCTACAAGGGGGCATAAGTTCAAGGTGAGGGGCAGGAGGTTTAGGGGGGATGTGAGGAAAAACTTTTTCACCCAGAGGGTGGTGAGGGTCTGGAATGCGCTGCCTGGGAGGGTGGTGGAGGTGGGTTGCCTCACATCCTTTAAAAAGTACCTGGATGAGCACTTGGCACGTCATAACATTCAAGGCTATGGGCCAAGTGCTGGTAAATGGGATTAGGTAGGTAGGTCAGGTGTTTCTCACGTGTTGGTGCAGACTCGATGGGCCGAAGGGCCTCTTCTGCACTGTGTGATTCTGTGATTCCCTGGATTGGAAAGGTTGTCTTATGAGGAAAGATTGAGCAGGTTGGGTCTGTACCCATTGGAGTTGAGAAGAATGAGAGGTGATCTTATTGAAACAGATAAGATCCTGGGGGGGGGGCTTGACAGGGTGGATGCTGGGAGGATGTTTCCTCACCCCTTCCACCGTGGGGGAATCTAGAATTCAGGGGGGCCCGGTTTCTGAATAGGGGGTCTCTCATTTAAGATGGAAGCGAAGGATCTTCTCGCTGAGGGGAGTGAACCTGTGAAATTTTCTACCCAGAGAGCAGTGGAGGCTCGATCATTGACCATATCCAAAGCTGAGATTTTGATTGACAGGGGGAGGCGAGGGTTATGGGGGACAGGCAAGGAGGCGGGGCTAAGGCCAAAATCAGACCCGCCATGATCTTATTGAATGCCGGAGCAAACTCGAGGGGCCGAATGGCCTACTCCTCCTAATTTGTTACGTTCTTCTTAATCTACTATCTGCCCTTATAGCACAGCGCTATCGTCCTCTCAGTGCACGTGGCTGTGTTACTGAGCTAGTAACCCGGAGAACTCCAACTAGTAACCCGGAGAACTCCAACTAGTAACCCGGGGAACCCCAGCTCCGCTCCTGCTTCGTTGAGAGTTTGAATCCAGCTGTAAAACCGAATTCTGGAAATAAAAGGTGGGACTCAGTGAGAAGTGCACAGGAAGCTGCCGTTAAAAGCTCCAAGCGGCCCCGCAATGTCCTTCAGGACAGGAAACTCGCCATCCTCGCGCGGCCTGGTCCGTACGTGACTCCCGGCCCGCCACGATGGTCGGCACGGTAACCGTCCGCGGCGCGACCTCAGCAAGCTCCCCCGGGCGAATCACGGTGCAACCAAGGGATGGGGTATAAATGCCAGCCTTGCTCGCGATGCCCACGTTGTGTAAGGGTGAACATCGCTTGCTCACGCGATGTGTCTCTCCCGTCTGTCTGTCTGTCTGTCTGTCTGTCTGTCTGTCTGTACACAGTTGGTCGCAGGGAGTGTGGTGATGGCCTTTGAAGAGGTTTGCCCCGAGAGGATCAACCTGATTCACAAGAACTATCGCAAGCTCTGTAACCTCCTGATTGATGTGGAGGAGTGGGGCCAGGTTGTGATCATCAACATGCTGACTCGCTACGCACGCACCCAGTTCCTCAACCCCAACCAGAACGTAAGTGTACCCGCTCCCCACTGTCCATGCACCCCACCCCACACACCCCTCCCCCCACCCCACCCTCCCCCTCCCCAATGCAAACCCCTCCTAGTACACCTTCCTCATGCTTCACAGAGGTATTACCATTCATTCATGGGACATGGGCGTCGCTGGCTAGGCCAGCATTTATTGCCCATCCCTAGTTGCCCTTTGAGAAGGTGGTGGTGAGCTGCCTTCTCGAACCGCTGCAGCCCATGTGGTGTAGGTACAGCCACGGCGCTGTTAGGAAGGGAGTTCCAGGATTTTGACCCAGTGACAGTGAAGGAACGGCCGATATATTTCCAAGTCAGGATGGTAAGGGTCTTGGAGGGGAACTTGCAGGTGGTGGTGTTCCCCATGCTGCCCTTGTCCTTCTGGGTGGTTGGGGTTGTGGGTTTGGAAGGTTTTGGGGAGAGCAGTCTATGGCAACTGCCCGCCAACCGAAATTCCACGTGAGTGCGGGATAATGTTGGGACCCTTGACCGACACCATCCCACGCTCTCTCACGCTCGAGCGGGTTGGGCGTGTGCCCGTGTGCCAAGCTAAAAATTCTGCCCACTGAAGTGCCAGGCAGATCCATGTCTTTCATTACAGCGCGTCGCACTCTGAGCTGCTTCCACCACCACTGACACGCACAGGTTATATTTACAGTTTATGTTGCACACAAACCCTGAAGGGGTTTACCCAGTTTCCAGTTCCTCGGTGCACTATGACAAGGCCTTAAACCTTTTCCCGTGGAGTTTTTTTTAACAGCGGCTGCCCCGAGCTTTAGTGCGTCCCTCAGCACGTAGTCCCGGACCCTGGAACGTGCCCGTCTGCAACACTCGGTCAAGGACAACTCTTTGCGCTGGAAGACCAGCAAGTTTAGTGAGCGTCTCTCACTGAGTTGATGGCTCCCCCACAGTCAAGTTGATGTTTATCTCGGTGTACTTCCCTGTGATACACAGAGTCCTGCAGCTCGGGATGAACCTCAATGAAAACCCCTTTCCAGAATGTGGAGGGGGGGGAAGGGTGAGACTCCGGGTGTTCAGGAAGCACCTGACCCCCCCCCCACCACCCCCCCGCCCGCCAAGTTGAAGGTTCTGGTGGAGAGGCATTCAGCCAGATGACAGTCTGCTCAGGGAACCACCCGACAGGACCCACCCCCTCCTACTCCCGCAGGGCCCTGTGGATGTCCCATGCGGACCACCGCCCGATGGACTTGTGGTCAGAGGTGTTTTTCTGGAGAAACCTTTCCGGGAGGGATGGGTCCAGTTAAATGGAGTGATCCACGGCCACGAGACCAGACCCACCCTTCATAACGCTGGGCAAATCTAGAACCTCAACATTATTGATTTTAAGCACCTCACCGTTGGCAGCCATGCCTTCAGCTTTTGGGCTGTAAGCTCTGGAACTCCCTCCCTAGTTGTCTCTGCCTCTCTCCCTCTCTATCCACCTTTAAGACGCTCATTCAAACCTACCTCTCCACCAAGCTTTTGGTCATCAGTCCTAACATCTCCTACCGTGGCTCACTGTCATATTTGGTTTTATAGCACCCCTGTGAAGTGCCTTGGGAAGCTGTACTACCTTAAAGACGCTATATAAATTCAGGTTGTTGTTGTAGCCGCGATGATCCCTGTATCATGGGGTGTGGGGAAGCTCGGTGGGCCAACAAGTCTTTTATAAATCATTGCCTAATGCTCCAGTTCTTTGCGAAGCTGCCCTGTATAATCCCATCGAGTTTACCACACGGTTTTCCCATGTGTAACGTTCCCTCTCCGGTAATAATGCCGTTTGTTCCCTGGTCACCGCGGGCAGGAGTCTCTCACGGAGGAAAACCCGGAAAAGGCTTTCTACGGATCTGATGAGGAGGAATCCAAGCAGGATGAGACGGACACGGCGGCGCTACCGAAACGGAAACCGTACGTGATGGACCCTGACCATCGCCTGCTGCTCCGCAACACTAAACCCCTTCTCCAGAGCAGGAACGCTGCGGTAAGCTGTAACCCCCTGCTGACCGCTCCCCGTATCGGAGCTGTGACCCCCTGCTGACCGCTCCCCGTATCGGAGCTGTGACCCCCCTGCTGACCGCTCCCCGTATCGGAGCTGTAACCCCCTGCTGACCGCTCCCCGTATCGGAGCTGTGACCCCCTGCTGACCGCTCCCCGTATCGGAGCTGTGACCCCTGCTGACCGCTCCCCGTATCGGAGCTGTGACCCCCTGCTGACCGCTCCCCGTATCGGAGCTGTGACCCCTGCTGACCGCTCCCCGTATCGGAGCTGTGACCCCCTGCTGACCGCTCCCCGTATCGGAGCTGTGACCCCTGCTGACCGCTCCCCGTATCGGAGCTGTGACCCCCCTGCTGACCGCTCCCCGTATCAGAGCTGTGACCCCTGCTGACCGCTCCCCGTATCGGAGCTGTGACCCCTGCTGACCGCTCCCCGTATCGGAGCTGTGACCCCTGCTGACCGCTCCCCGTATCGGAGCTGTGACCCCTGCTGACCGCTCCCCGTATCGGAGCTGTGACCCCCTGCTGACCGCTCCCCGTATCGGAGCTGTGACCCCTGCTGACCGCTCCCCGTATCGGAACTGTGACCCCTGCTGACCACTCCCTGTATCGGAGCTGTGACCCCCTGCTGACCACTCCCCGTATCGGAGCTGTGACCCCTGCTGACCACTCCCCGTATCGGAGCTGTGACCCCTGCTGACCGCTCCCTGTATCGGAGCTGTGACCCCTGCTGACCGCTCCCCGTATCGGAGCTGTGACCCCCCTGCTGACCACTCCCTGTATCGGAGCTGTGACCCCTGCTGACCGCTCCCTGTATCGGAGCTGTGACCCCTGCTGACCGCTCCCCGTATCGGAGGGCTGGAAATGCGCCTTTAACCTGGACTGGAGCCAGGACCCTGCAAACCCAGCACGGGACAGACAGAAATACAACGCAACATTCCCGACACTTTTCTGGGACTTTGGAGACTCTCGGTCTATCCGCGTTAGCACACAGGCTGCTGCCATTGTCTCCCAGTGTAAACACCTTGCACCTTCTTCCCAGTCGGACAATCTGCTTCCCCACCCCCCCACCCATTTTAATCTCTAACAATCAAACCACCCAGGCCTGTTGTCAGGCAGACCAGAACAGGTCATGTAACCCCCCCCACCCCCACCCCATTCATCTTACCTTAAATTAAAGACACAGTCCCCAAAGCATAACAATCTTATAACCCTCACAATTGTAACAGCTCTGCCTCGGAGTCAGAAGGTTGTGGGTTCAAGTCTCACTCCAGAGAGTTGAGCAGAAATTCTGAGTTGACCCTCTGGTGCGTAACTGAGTCAGAGTCCGGCTGAGGTGCGTCCTGGTCAATAATTATCCCTCAAGCAGCATCAGTTTATATGTTCATTATCTCGTTGCTGCTTGTGGGAGCTTGCTGTGTGCAAATTGGCTACCGTGCTTCCTACATTACAGCAGTGACTAGACTTCACTAGACTAGACTTCCATTGGCTGTGAAGCAGATTGGGTCATCCTGAGGTCATGAGAGACGCTAGAGATATATATTTATTTCCTCCCTCCCTCCCTCCCTCACCATCCCAATCTGAAACAACCCCGGGTCCAGGTAACCATGGCGATGGATGTGTCCACTTCGTGAGGGAGTTTAGGGGGGGGGGTGGGTCCTAGTTGCAACGCATCTTAACAGTGGAGATGTCTTACTGGGGGAAGGCAGGGGATCCATTACCTTGTGGATCCCTCAGTGACTGGGAGAGGAGGGGGATCCATTATCCAGTGGATTCCCCAGTGACTGAGTGAGGAGGGGTGGGGGGAAACGTTATCCACTGGATCCCTCAGTGACTGGATGAGGAGGGGAGATCAATTACCCACTGGATCCCTCAGTGGCTGGGGTTGGGGGTGGGTGGGGTGGGGGGAGGTTCCCTCACGGTCGTGTGGGGGGGTTGGGGGTGGGTGGGGCGGGGGGAGGGTCCCTCACGGTCATGTGGGGGGGTCGGGGGTGGGTGGGGCGGGGGGAGGTTCCCTCACGGTCGTGTGGGGGGGTCGGGGGTGGGTGGGGCGGGGGGAGGTTCCCTCACGGTCGTGTGGGGGGGTCGGGGGTGGGTGGGGCGGGGGGAGGTTCCCTCACGGTCGTGTGGGGGGGTCGGGGGTGGGTGGGGCGGTGGGGGGAGGTTCCCTCACGGTCGTGGGGGGGGTCGGGTGTCGGGGGTGGGTGGGGTGGGGGGAGGTTCCCTCACGGTCGTGTGGGGGGGTCGGGGGTGGGTGGGGTGGGGGGGAGGTGCCCATACGGTTGTGGGGGTGGGTCGGGGGTGGGTGGGGTGGGGGGAGGTTCCCTCACAGTCGTGGGGGGGTCGGGGGTGGGTGGGGTGGGGGGGAGGTGCCCTCACGGTTGTGGGGGTGGGTCGGGGGTGGGTGGGGCGGGGGGAGGTTCCCTCACGGCTGTGGGAGGGGGTCGGGGGTGGGTGGGGTGGGGGGAGTGGTCTGTATTGAAGTGGAGGGAATGGGGATCAGGCCTGTTGGGGTCAGTAAGGCAGCGATTGCGACGGGATAATGAATAAATCGCCATCAACAACACCTTTCACCTTTGTAGCTGCGAGGGTTCCCTCACTCGATGCTGAGCTCTCCGTTTGTGACCTTTCCCCCTCAGGTGGTGATGGCCGTAGCACAGCTTTACTTCCATCTGGCCCCTAAAGCGGAGGTCGGCGTTATAGCCAAGGCTCTCGTTCGCCTGCTCCGCAGTCACAGGTAAGCAGCAGCTCCCCTTTTTCTACCTTCCACTCACCGGGAGTGGGGAGCGAGACCCCAACCACCATCTGCACATTTTCAAGGCTGAGCAATGGGGGGAAGGGTTGGGGCTGGTGGAGGGAAAATGAATGGGGCACGCACAGTCACTCCTGGTTGACCAGCTCCCAGAATGTTAAAGATGGAGCGGGGGTGACCGGTCAGTGACAGACGCAGCAAAGCTCCCCGAGTCTCGCTTGCGATGGGGGAGAGTGCGAGGGGTGTGAGGCAGGGCGAAGGTGGGTCAATACTTCACTCAATGCTCGGATCGCA